>NW_024372147.1:10886038-11113538 GCF_014805655.1 Passer montanus
GCGCGCGGCCCGGGATGGGGCGGGCGCTGCCGGGATCGCCGCCGCGCGCCCCCCCACCCTGCCCGCACACGCACAGGCGCGGACATCGGCGGCAGGCTCTTCCCTGCTGCTGGGGCCGTACGGATCCTGTGATCCACGCAGCCTAAGAGGATTAAAAAAGAATAATCACAAAAACCCCACAACCCAACAAAAAAGCAAAAGCACACACACAAACACAAAAGCGCAAACAGCCATCCAGCCCATCCAACCCAAAGCCCACAACGAACCTACGAAACGGGAGAGCGTCGTCTCTACCGGTGCCCCCACGGCGTCCCCTCCTTCCTCAGAGGAGCGAAGCGGAGTGGTGGGGGAGGGTTTTTCACGTTTCGACTCTCGGGGACTGTTTCTGGGATTTTTTTCCCGTGTCTGCCCTCGCCACCCCGCCCGCCCTGTGCCCTCTTCGCTCGCTTTTGTTTGCACTGCACTTTTTGTATTTGTAGCAAGGGGGGCGGGAGAGTGGGTGGGAGACCTCGCTTTTATTTGTAGCAAAAGAATCGCTTAGAAAAGACGAAGGAAGAAAAGAAAAGAAAAGGAGGAAGGAGAAAAAAAAGAGTGAAGGGGGAAGGAAGAAGGAGAGGGAGAGAGCGAGAGAGAGGGAGGAGGAGGAGGAGGAGGAGGGGAAACGGAGCAGCTAGCTGGGGAACAGAGAGCGCGCCCGGGAGCAGCAGCAGCCGCCGCAGGAAGGAGAAGAGGAGAAGAGCGGAGCAGAGCGGAGCAGAGCAGCGCGGAGGAGAGGCGGCGCTGGCAAGAGGAGGCAGGCGGGGACCTGGCTCTTCTGGATGCTGGATTTTCGGACTCTCGTTGACTCTTTCCTGCTCCCCGGCGCCGCACTGTGAGAGACACGCACGAGCGTCAGGCAGCAGCGGCGGGGCTTCGCTCGTAGCTGCTGCTGCTGCAGCGGGGCTCGGATTAAATTGGCCGCCCCGGAGCCGACCGGGAGCGGCGGGAGGAGGTGGCGGCGGCGGAGGCGGCGGGAAGCAGCGGCAGGCGGGCAGGCAGCGGCGAAGGCTGCTGCTGGGACCGGGGGAGCCAGCATGATCAGGTAACTGCCCCGCTCCTGACCCATTTTTCCTCCGCCGCCGCTCCCTCTTTGCCGCCTCTTTAGGCGCGCTTGTGTGTGTGAGCACAGAAGTGTGCCTGTGTGTGTGTGCGCGCAGCCCGCACACATGTCCCTCACGCACAACTCTCCGTGGGTGCCCCAGGGCTTCCCCCCAGCAGCTTCCAGCCCGCTCCCCGCGCCTTCCCGCCGGGTCTCAGCCTGGCGGCGAGGCCTGTTCGGGGAGTGAGGGGAGCTGCGGAACGGGGACGGGGGATGGGGCAGGGAGAGGGCGATTGATGGATCGGAGTCGACGTTTCCACTGAGTGCCGCTGTGCGCGGGCGGGGAGAGGGGAGTACGGTAATTACACACTGTCTGTTTGCTTTGGCAAACGAATTATTAATATTAATTATTTTGTTTATTCTAACGGGTTCGGAGATGGGGGAAGGTAGCGGGGGTGAGAGACCAGGCATCTGCCGCTGGAGACGGGGCTTGGGGGTGAGCGGCCAGTAGGGACCCCGGGCGCCGGTCCGAGCACGGCTCCCTCCTCCTTCTCCTCCTCCTCCTCCTTCTCCTCGTTCTCCTCCTCCTCCTCCTCCTCCCCCTGCTGTCTCTCGGCGGAGCGGGGAGGCACGGAGATGCGAAGATTTTCTCAGGTTAGGCTTTTAATTTCTTTGTTTACTCCCGCGAAGCCACTTGAAAGGAAGCACATCGGGCTGGAAACTCAGTTTTCGGAGCGCTTGCAAAGGGGTTCTTGAATTTGTTCAGCAAACTTAGCAGCACCCTCTGCGCCGTCTGCCCGTGCAAGGAGGCACTCCTTGCTGCTGCAACCGGGCTCTCCCAGGCTGTTGTTTCCTTTAACAGTTGTTTTCTTGCACGGGATCCCCTATTTTGCCTGTTGTCTATGCCCTCATTTCTCGACAGAACGGTATTCTTTCAATTTTGAGTGATTACCACTCAGCTTTGCATGTATGGCTTTTGAATGCCTGCTTCTCCTTGTTACTTCTCCAGAACTGCTATCATGCGTATTTTATTCTTTTGCCTGGCCTTTTTACAATTACTGCCTCGTGTAAGGATGGCAGCTGCCATACCATGATTTCGATGTCCATATTCCCAGTTTTGACACACGGAGAAGGGTTAATTTATTTACAAAGAATAGTTAGGGTTTTATGTGTTCCTTCACTTGTCGCCTGAGATGGTGTTACATTGGGGATAAGTCTGTAGATGCTGATTTACTTTCGAGTTTCCTATTTTCAGAGTATTTGTGATGACACTTGTATTCTCTTAAACTTAGGATTAATGTGGGAAGCTATGATTGTCTTCTCAGCCTTTCAGAGATTGCTTCCAACATACCTTTTGTTCAAGCACAAGCAACTTCTCTGTAATGTTGGGACATTATTGGGAATTTCTATACAGAGACGGAAAAATGTATGTATCATATTTTTCCTTCTTCTGGTATCTGCTAGTGGTTTCAAATGTTGTAATAGTCAATACTTTCTTTTCTTGCTGTAAAAGTGTATAGTAAATGACATCATTTTCTCCTGGGCTGGGAGCAACGAATCCTACAATTCTTGTTATGAATGGAGCAACTCTTAAGAAAAAAAAAAAGATTCTCCGCTGTCCTAAATACCATCACATGTACTTGCATCTTACTTTAGATTGTAATTTTTTGATTGCTTCTTTAAATTGCCTCTCATGAGATGAGCTATTACTGCTTTTTTAATGTGTGAAATTGACAAACTGGTCAGTTTAATAAATTCAGCTGTCAAATTTCGCTCAGTCAAAATAGCTAAAAGCTGTAAAAATACTGGCAAGGGATTTTTAAGGTACCGAGTGTTACACAGAAAGAATGGATTTAATGAGATACTTTTTACATGACTAGCTTTCCAATTTTAGTTTTGTCCCTTTTCTTAATATGGTGGGGTATATTTAGATATCTTTCAACGCAAAAGTGATGTATAGCTTTTCTGTATCCACTTTAAGCAGTAGAAGCTTTGTCTTAGGAGAAGTCTTCTACTCTAAGAAGATGCTAAAAAATTCATTATGGTTTGTGTGTGCTATGACAGGCTGTTAGGAATGGGTAAGGCATGGTAAGGAAAATGGTACCTCGGTATTTCTGGATTTCAGGAATTTGTCTTAGGACCTGCTTTTAGACCCATCACTCATACTACTTTTAAAATGAGCGCTAGAGAATAATGTGAATGAGCGTTGTGCTGTGATGGTTATGTAACTCAAACCACCAGCAGACAGCAAACTCAATGGGTGTTAGGAAATCAGAGCCTAATCTTAGGAGAGGGTATGCAAGAATGTATTTGGGGGATGTGGTAAAGAACTGAGTATGTCGAGATATAAGTCTGGTCAGCGATTCACCTTTCATTTTACACATTGCTTTTTGCTTCTACGTTTGAGGAATGCAGGGACCAAACTACACAAGCTGAAGAGTAGGAATTCCCCTTCATCTGCTGCTGTGTGTACTGAGCCACTAGGGGCCTGTATAAACTGCTCTCGTAGAGCAGATACCAGTGCATGGCATATGCTCACTTTCACCAGACATTTTTTACACAGGTGCGTAATGTCAAAAGCAAAGATGCCAGTAATTAATTCCTTACTAGTAAATGAAATGCCAGTTTTTTAGGAGGTGGGTACAAATTGCATATTACTTAGTTGGTTTTTTTTTCACCCTACTTCCTCTGTTTCGCCAGTCCTATATTGTGTCCAACATCTCTGCTTTCCTGATTACTCTGGGAGATGGGGATGAACATGACTCAGGAGGTACAAATTTTGGGCCAAGTTGGATTTGTGTGTCTTCTGCATTTCATATTTTCTATAAGCTGAGAAAATCAGATTTGTTGCCTTTGTGTTTTTTCTATTAGATTAGTAATGGTACTGTTCCATGCAAGTGTAGGGTTAAAAGATAAACTAAACAGGATTTCTAAAAGGCAGGAACAGACATAGATTGATGGTGTATTTAAACTAGCTTTGTAAGTGTTATGTAAGTTTGAGAGTGTGTCAGCTCCAAGGCTTTGGCTGGAGTGTAGTCAGCGTTTATGGGACATGCACAATACATTCTTGAGTGTCGGTTTCAGAAATTTAAAATCCACCAGCCATAGCATTCTTAATAGACATTAAGCAATAAGGTCAAGTATACTTGCGCTGTTCCATTGTTGGTTTTCAGTTTTTGAAACAAGGCAGATAATTTGTAAAAGAGCACAGCTGAAATATTTGCATATTGGATTTCCTTCGCAATGAACTTCCATTACTAAGCTCTTTGAGAATTCTCATTTGGAAGGATTTTCAGGCTGAATCACAGTAAGGTCATACAATCAAAAAACAGTTTCCCTATGGTATGTTAATTTTTTAATAAGCTGTCTTTTAAAACATCAGAGTCTTACATATCGTTTGGTGTTGGGCCAGTTACTACAGCAAGAGGATTTTTTGTCATCTTGCTGACAACAGTTGTGCAAATATTGACTGAGCTTAATTTTCTGAAATGTGTGTGTGTGCCTTAGGTAAAGTTTTGATGAAATGTAATGAAATCTGCTTTAAAGGTTTTCTCAAACGATAAGCGCTGGTTCGAAAGTGTCTTACTGCTTATCAGTACACCAAGGCGGTGGCTCTGAAATGCAGAGGATAGGCACTTCATTTGTGCTTCGGATATCAAAAGGACTAATATGGTATGGATCTATGAATCATTGTATTTCATTTTAGTATATGACCGTGGTGATTTTTAAGCTTTTGTTCTCTAACAAGCGTTGAGAAAAAGGTGTAGATATTTGCTGGTTTAAGTTCAGTGTCGGTCACATAATCCCATCTGTAGTATCAGGAGCTTGCTTTCATTGTAATTCTTTTTAATAACAGTTGCCATAACATAATCAACATACTATATGTTTTTATGAAAACTCTCAATTTCACGTACTCTGTGAGTGTACTTTGTTTGCTTAATCCTTGTATTCTTTGGAAAAGGCCTTAAATAAAGCCAATTAATGAATGTATGCTGGCAAATTGGCAGCCTAAAGCAAGAATATGTGTTTAAAAATACTTATTTGAATACTATCAGGAATTTACCAAGTAGGAGCAGAGAGGAAGCTTACTTCTCCTGGTGATCTGCTACGATGAAGGTTGCAGCTGGAGAAATCTGATGATTTAGAAAAAGGTTACATGAGAGTGCTTTGCATATAAATTCCTTTCCAACAAGCTTCATTTCACTTGTTTTTTTTAAGACACTGGGCATATAAAGCCATAAAAGAGCCATATTTACTACTGCACAGTTTCACCTTATATTTCATAAGCTCAGATGACTTTTGGTAGTTTATTGATAATACTTACCTTAAACTTTGCATGTTTGTGTCTTCCTATAAAAAGTGGATAACTAAAATGCCAGGAAGAGAAATGCAGAATAATAAAAATTGTTTGTATGCAAAAGATGAGGTTAAATTGAAGAAAATTTGCAATGCTTTTAAGAACTTAGTTATTATTCAGGGTCTTTCAATTAATTTGTCAAAGCGGCAGGTCAAACAAAATAATATGAGCTTGTTTTTTAGCTACATCAGCATGTGTGCATAGTCTGAACTTCCCTAAGATATTCCCTAAATTTACTTCTTTAGGTGTCTTCTGCTTACATGCTGTGACAGGCTTCTTCATAGCCTTAATAGCACAGTTACAGAAAGAGAAGAACAAAAAAGACAATGTGACTATCTTGGACTAGAGTTTCAAAAGAGATAGAGATTTTTTTCTAAATTCAGCTTCTCTGTTTGTACTTGATATTTGATTTCTGGTGGGGGGTTCTGTGTGTTCTTTTAAATACAAAGAATGGGCAGAAAATGTCCTCCTCATTCAAAAGAAAAAGATGAAATTTCAGGCACTTTGATTTATTCTATGAGAGGACATGCCCTAATAGCACACTATCATGTCTTGAGCTTCTTCATATTTAAGCATAATGCAGTTATTTTAGTTTTTCAGTAATATTCCAGTTAGTGAAGTCACTGCTCGGGTATACAAATTAATTTATTATTTGCAGACAATCAAAATGGATGTCCTGGTTAGTGTCAGCCAAACTGCTCACATAGTGTTGTGCTCAGATAATGCACACCTTTTTCCCAAGCAGTATATCAAATGTGGTTTATCGAGTTATGCCAGCAACTATTTTGTTCTTTCTTTTATAGTATTTAGTGCTATGGAAATTACGTATCTGTAAGTCAGAGTTCAGTAAATAGTGTATAAAATCTGGCTTTTTAGGTTGCGGAATTGGGTTATTCCTAAGAAGAATATAGTCAGTACCAACCTAACTTAACCTAACCTAACCTAAACAAGTGTGACTTAGGTATAAATTTGCAAATAAATATACATTTCTCTAACAAATTTGCCCAATCTTATTTTGATCTCAGCATCTCACCTTGGCTTATTCACGGATTTTACCCAAAAATCTAGGTTTTTTGATACTTGCTTTGACTCAGCAAGAAAAAAATTCAAGTACATTCTGTTAGCAATGTCTTAGTCTTTCTGATCTTCAGAAAATCACTCTTTGCTGAGTTTAAACACAGTAATTCTGCTTGCTCTACAATGTTGATTAGATTAAAAAAAATCTTAACTGCTTTTGGAACTGTCTGTAGGCCATATTGTTTTTATAAAATTTGACAAAGAGGCTGAATTTTCTGTACAAGGAATAGAGTGCTATTTCTACTATCTCATTTTTTTGCTCCCTCTCCCTCTCCTTCTCCCTCTCCCTCTCCCTCTCCCTCTCCCTCTCCCTGTACAAAGGAATAGAGTGCTATTTCTACTATCTCATTTTTTTGCTCCCTCTCCCTCTCCCTCTCCCTCTCCCTCTCCTCCTCCTCCTTCTTTGCTTTCCATCTCCTCCCCACTCCTTTTCCCATTTCCTATTAAAAAAAGATAAAACTGAACTTATTAAAGTTCACAAAAATAAGTACAGAATTCTATACTCTATCCCATTTTTTCATCTTTATGCCACCGAGAACAGGTTTATGAAGCAGATGTATGCCACTGTTTCTAACGCAGAGACATGATTAATTTGTCTGTGTTCACCTGTATTACTAAACTTCTGTTAATAACTCACTTAATTTTCTTTTTAATTTAGGAAAGGGCTTTCTTCCTCTATGGAATTTATTGAAGGCAGGGAGGTATTTTCTTAAAAGGTTGTAGGACCAAGTATTTTCTGCCTAGGCTTCAGTAATGTGACTGTCAGGTGCATAACTGCTTTACCTCTTACGCTAGTTTTTGTTAAAATCCTGTTTAGGTGTGTACTGTGTATTAACACTTCCTGGAATTTGACTATTTTTTCTTAATAAACAAACAGCTTATTTTTTTGAAAGTCATTCATTTGAGGTAAAGAACATGCAATGAAAGATTTTTAAAACACTGATTAGAAAGTAGGACAGGAAGTTTTATTTATTTATTTTTGTTTGTTTAGGATGGTAGTGTATCTTAGAAAGCTGCTTAACTACTGCCCAGTGCAGCTGTCCTTCCCTGAAAGATTAGGTTTCAGGAGCAATGATGGATGTTGAATGCCTGTAGCCAGTTGTGGGGTTTTCTCTGAGGTCAGTGCTACTGATGGAGGATAGGAATTTACAGCCTTATGTCTCTTCACCAAAGTAACCAGTAGCATTTCTTTAAGGGGGAAAAAAAACAAACAAAAAACCGCAACAACTAGGAATGTTCAATGGTGAGCTTCTGTTGCTGTATAAGCTATTCATACTAGTAAGAAAGAATAAGTAGATTTGTGAATAGCAAGGATAAATTTAGTCATGAGTGTGTCCTATTGTTTCACAGCAACACACAGAAATAGCTGCAAAAAAGTAAATGGGATGATGTGATTTCATTTAGAAATCTTTTATATTATTTTAAGCTGTTTAAAAGGTTTGGAATTGACACTTTTGTCTTTTTGTTTCAATTGTTTCAATGATGTTTCAGAACATGTTCTCGTTTTTGACTTAAAAATAGATTTTTTTTTTCCTCATGGGAGAAATACATGGTCTTCAGCAAGTACAGCCAAGGCAGAATAGATATCCATCAGTGATGAAAGGGTAGATGTTCCTCAGGTACAGAGAGTTTACTTTCATGACATATAATGTTAACTTAAATCAGGCATCACAATACATATTGTTAATAAAGATTGATAGTATTTTAAATACTCTTAGCTGTGTTTACAGAAGCATTTGTTGAAGTCAGACTTTCAGACTTTATTTTTGGACTGTCTGCCTTCCCTGAGCTGTTGGAGTTTGCTCCTGATACACGGTGATGTGATTAACTTTAAAAAATTTTGGTTGAGAAAATTGCACAAAAATCCCAGAGTGCTTTATTGTTAAGCTTGCAAACAGTTTTTAAATTGTTTTTATTAATTTGTACCTTAATGGTTTAGGTGGATTTCTCTGTCAAGCCTCAGAAGAGTTATCCTAGTAGGCTGAAAACCTTCAGTGATCAGTGAGAAAGACTTCATTTGACAGCAGCATTGTTTGGATCAGATCCATAGTGCTTTTGTGCCTTTGCATAAGTGATGGGACTTTTACCTTGGGTAATCTTAGATGTGGTTAAATTCAAATCCAGACAAGAAAGCTTAATAAAACATCTGATAAGTTGATTTATAGTATCTCATAAATTAGGAAGTAAGAAGCATTCTGGTAAAGAGAAATACTTATCCGGAGAACAATTTTGCATCAAGGAAATGGCCTTTTGCCAAATGCCTGTGTATTCTACTTATTGGCAGAATGCCATCGACTTTATTTGGAAAACTGTCTTTGCTTAAGTAATAAATATCCACTATTTACCAATTTATTTTACTATCAATGAAAGATGGATTCTGTTATTGGACTTTTTCTTTCATTTTTGACCTATTTCACAAAGAATGGACTTTCACTCATTACCATTAAGTGCATAAATTAATCCTGATTAACAGAATTTTCCAAACAGTGAAGTTGATCTTCTTACTTTTCTTGGTAATTTGGGCATTTTGGGGTTATTATTTTTTATTGACATGAAGAGCCTTGAATTTTTCTACTGTACATGGCATGTGATAGAAAAATTGTAATATTGACTAAAAATAATTGTTTGTCTTAGTTGATAATAATGATAATTTTATACAATTTTTTTTTCTGTTAAAGAAAAGTGTATAATCAGTGTAAATGGTTGTTGCCACTCAGTTCAATATGTAGAATTTACACTTGTTTCCCATTTTACATTTTTAAAATATGTCTTAAATGGTCACATGAAGTATCAGCATACTGACGAGATGAAAATTTCATCAAGGGAAGCAGATGATGAAGAGAGTGTTGCACTTTGTAATGCTAACAGGTGGTAGGCAATGCCTGCAGGAGCAAGCACACCTCCATAAGAATCCTAGCATGATTACAGTGACTCTGGAGAAAAAATAGATTATTAGGATTGCAGCAATGGTATGTTGTTTAGCTCAGTTTTGGACAGTGTGGGGCTGAATGTATTAAATACCGTGTATATATAAAAAGGAAATGTTTATTCTTCATCTGTTGGATTGTATCTGATGGAACAGATACATGTCCTTCTGGACAATGTAATCCCTAGAAGGACACTTACTAGGACTATATCCCTTGCTGATTTATTCATAGGATTGCTTTATTAGTCTAGTGCACAAGGGTAATCTTATTCCAGAGGTATTAGAAAGCATGAAAATAACTACTAGACTTCTTAGAGATGTGGATTTCTATGTCTTCAAGCAATTTGAATTTATAATCTCAATCGGCCTTTGTACATTTTACTGCAGAGTATGTAAACCGCGAAAGCTGCAGAGGCCTTAAAATTGATTTTTTCATTTTTGCTAATCTCTGCAGTAGTCTAGATTATAGATACAGAGATTAATAAGAAAATGAAAATAGATTATCATGTATAGAAGAAAAGTATGGTAAGATTTTTCTACCATGATGATAGAATTGAGTTGCTAGAAATGTTTATATAGTAAACAGTGCTTTACAGAGGTATACTCTTAACTGACAGACAAACTGTTTTTTCAGCTTTTTTTGGTTGTCATTTTTGTTAGGTGGTGAAGAGCTTGCCATTTTGGTGTGAAATTTTTTCTTTCCCAGATTAACTTCATGTTGCAGATGCCAGTCAGAAGATTAGGAAGAGGTTTTTTCTGCAGCTTTTATCTGTTGCTCCGATAATGGTGTTCTGCTCTATTTCATATTCAATATGACAGAACACTTGAAAACAGCGAAGAACTTGGGAATGGGATGAACTTGAATTCAAGAAAAAGGAGTGGAATTTCACAACCTCAGAATTTTTGCACTAAGGCAAAACTGCCATACAATCAATGACAATTTCAGCTGTGACTGGGGATGTCACTTCCCCATCTCTTTCTGCAAGTTGTTCTCCATCTTGATTTTGCAATTCTACAATTTTATGAAGTGCAGTTAGGAAAGAGAAATTTGTCTTCCTGAACAAATAGCAATGTCTGCTTCACACCAACTCTTCTATACTGTACTTCAGTCTCTCTGGAATGAGTCTTTTAGGTGTTCTTTAAATGTAATTCTTTGTAGCAGTTCTTGCTTCTTCTTGTGAGAGCATATCCGAAGTTGCAAACTCTTAAAATTGTGAGAGTGACTCACTAAACTGGTCTTTTTTTTTTTTAGAATGTCACTGAAATAATGAATATTGGATACTTCTGTTTGTTATTTTGCAAAAATCCCCTCTGCAACCAATTGTCATTGCAATCTCAAAAGCTTAATTTATGGTTTTTTACTTCTGCTACGTATTACAGGTGTGTCCATTTGGATTGATCTCTTTGACTATGTATCAGTATCTAGAAAGCAGTCTTTGAGTACAGGCATTGGTGTACTCATGACTCCACATGAGTCTGTCCACCTGCTGCCTTTGTTGAGGTATTTGAGTAAGTCTAGGCTATCTGTCTTTTAAAAAGTTCTGTGCTGTCTTTTATGTCTTGGATAGGATACCACAATGTCTTTTTGTTCTCTGTGAAATCTTTGCTTTTTCAACCATTTCCCATTTTTCACAGCAGGAAGCTTTCCACATGAAAAGAAGAGAAGGAGACCTGCTTGACAGCTTCTCTTGTCTCCTTGTGTCTAGAGAACTGCATGAGTGTAGCAACAAAGAAATGGATTTCTCTGGTGCTATTTTGGTGGTTTTTGTCTCTATGTGCAGTGGTAGCAGATTTAGATTTAACTGTGGATGGTAGCTCTCTCTTCTTCATGTATAGGCTTCCATTTAAATCTTTGTGTTACTCAGCTGAATTCAGTTTCCTAAATCCATTGTCTGTCAGTGCAAATCAGATTTTATTGAGACATGGTCCTGATGATTTCTTCTCAGAGAATAAACTGGCAAAAGAGATTCAGGTTGATACTTTAGAGTTCAGGAATTTCAGGAGTATAGGTTCCAGCACTTTCAAGCTCACTTCAATGCCTGGTTGTCCGAATAGAATCAGGGCTAGGTATTTTTAAACAGCTGTGTTAATATTTTTGAGGATTAAATGTCATTAATAGATACCATTTGGCAGATATGGTCATGCTCACTATATTTTTCTTAGTATCCTGTGTTTCTTCATCATGTTTAATGTGTTTGAGAATTTTGAGACAGATTCTCACTGTGCTTTTCTCACTGATGTAGTTGCTATTCCACCTACTGAGTTTCTAAGGTGTGAGTAGGTAACTATTGTTGTGGTTTTTGCTTTATGCATATACGTATCTGTATAAAACAATTAGGCAGGATTTTGCCCTGCTCTTGCATGTGTTGGGTAGATGAGTGCTCCAGTCAGAGGTTTAGATGTCTTACTAGGTTTCTGGTGTTGCCTGTAGTAGCATGTGTTTAATACTTTAGTAGCTGCTGAGGAGAGCTCGGTGTGAGCACTTCCACTATTAGAATGAAGTCATAGCAGCTGAGAGCTTAGTTTTGCTGAGAGTGCAGTTAATGACACTTGTCATAGGTGTTTAATTGTGATTTTGGTTGCCCTTTCTAGTGGTTTGAAGGTAATGCTGAACTTTTGTGGCTTATCTGAATGTATACAAAGTCTGAAGCTTCTTTCAGAATTATAGTTTTGGATATTTGAACATGGCTTTCTGTATTTATGTGTTTGCAAACCCTGTTCTTACAAAGACCAGTTTTCAGAAACTTCTATCACTGAGACTTGTACTTCAGGATGTCTTGTCAATGTCTGTCTTTCTTACTGTTTGCAAATATATTAGATACTTGGTGACTTAACATTTTGATTTGTCAGTTCTTGGTTTCCCAATGAACCTTTTCCTTTTATCACTGAACGTGCTGAAAGGGAAAACTGTCCTTACTGTTCTATTTTTTACTGTAATGATGATGTTTTTTCTGTTTTTGTTAATGATTTGTAGACTGAAAGACAGATGGTCCATCTCAACTAATAGTTTTTTACAGTATTTGCTTGAAGATACCACAGTACTTTTTGAAAAATGCAGAGCTTTCTTTTGGAGGACTGTGAAAATGTTTGTATGTTCAGCAATTCCCTTTCAAATTTTTCCTGTTGAAACATTAAGGCAATTTTCTGATGCTTCTTAACTGAAAGTATAGCTGGAACTTAGTCTTCAAAAGTCTTGAGGCCTCCCTTTATTCAAATTACAGATTCAATGCATATTTTACCACTTGTAAGGCATGCCTCCATGACAAGTTACAGCTATGTGAGGGCTTGGTGTGTGACTTAGTAGTCAAATAGCTGATAATTGAATAAGCATCAGTGGAGTGAGATGCTGTTAGATTACTTAGCTAGCAGTCAAGAATTACTTCATACTCTCAGATGGACACACTCTTCTGTCTCAAGTGGAATAAACAGGAATAAATCAGATATTGGGTGTCTGTATATATAAATCAAGTATAAATCTATTGTGTGTCTGTATAAGGGACTGAGGGTGTATATCATGTATATTCCTTTGCATTGGTAGTTTTACTTGAACTGTCAAGAGTTTATAGTTGCATTTTTAGCAGAACTCAGAAGTATGAAGGCATTGTATGCTTGTGCATCGTAAATACACTGCCCAGACAGAGAGATTGCAAAGATCCAGTGAATGCTCAAAACTAGTCCAGTCAGCTGTAGTTTGCAGAGATCCCCTTACTGCTGCAGCAATATACGTAAGAGAATGCGTGTATGCATTTTCTATGGCTTACAGCCTAGAATTTAGTTCCTGGTTTGTGTCATTGGCTAATGAAATATGAATAATACAGAAAAAGAGAATGGCTGTAAAGCACTCTTATTTTCACTCTTCCCTCTTATCTTTCATTAATTATCTGTAATTTTGAGGATAGTTTTGAAGAAAAAAGTTTTTTATAGACATATAGCTAAAAATAAATTTAGGTGCTAGGAGTCATAACCAGATTCTCTAAAATTACTTCAAAAAAGCTGAACCTTCACGGCTGCTGACAAAATGACACACCAAATGAGAGAGGAGATTTTTTTTTTTGTATGTGTTAGGAAGAAAATTGTCTTTTGTAGATTAATGAAGGACTTTTTCTAAATGAGCTTCCTTGTGGAAGGACAATACCTGTATGTAAGCAGTCCTTGGTAATAAGAGCTGTGTGCTGTATATGGCTCGCTTTATTCATGCACATACTCTCACAGCATTAAATGGATTTAATCACAGATCAGGTTAGTGGTTCTTTGTCCTGTCATTCTCTATAGTAAAAGTGTATGTTGGAAATATGAGAACATATATGAAAAAATGTAAGCAAGGATAAAAAGGATAAATAAAAAATGCTTAATTTAAGGTAGAATTCAGCAGAGAAGTTAGGCTCATCAATACGTGTAACCATATATTTATGTAACTTCACCCCTGTGTAACATTACTGAAATCTGTGAGAGTATATGTGGGTTTAAAAGTAAGCATGGGTGTGGTTTAAAAACAAGTATACACACTAAAGTGTTTTTTTTTTAGTTTGAACACAAGCTTTGCAGTGAAATGAAGTAAAGGATGCTAATTTCTGCTTTACACTATTTTTGCCTTTTTTGCATAATATTCAAATAAATATTACTATCATATTTGTCAAGAGGTGGAATGGTTTAGGGCTTTCCTTGGTTTATAGCAAGTATGAAAGTAATAAAATACTCCTTGATACTGTTTTCTTTTCAGTTTGCATACAGAGCAAGCAAAGCATCTCTGAACTATTGAAATAGACTGTATTTTCAATTGTGTTCGTTATGGAACACAGTTTACTACAGGAAAAAATATTAATAAGTAAGAGGTCCATAACAGGTCACAATCTGTTGCTATAATTGCTTCAGTTCATACACAATTTTTAAAATTTTACATGATACAGGAGTGCTGCTATAGGCATCACTCTGTCAGGAATTTCTCTCTTTCATGAAACCACAATGCAGGGCTGAAACACTGTATACCCAGTCAAGCCAAGAAATTTTTTTAATTGATTCATAGTGTCTAATATTTTAGTGAAGTATTTATCTGAATCAGCTGAGATATTTCTGAGTGCTTTTTGTGTCTTCCCCCCTTCCCCCCCACCCCACTGGTCTTCTTCCATTTTATAAAATTTTGTAGTTTTGCACTGGATTATTCACATCTTTGTTGAATTAGTGATGGATAAAAAACTTAGGCAAAGTACTTTTGCGACTTCAAAAAAATATTGCAAATATTGAAAATAGTGAGCAAATTGTCATTTGATACAAATCTGTGGACTAAAATGTAGATATTAGATGGCATTTAGTTGTAAACTATGCTGTAGAAGTAATATGTTTCCTATGGATTTGTATGTGATGTTATATGTAAGTACCATACTCAGGGCTTTATGTCTGTTATTCTTTAGCTTTCGTTTTATGTTCTTTTAGAGTTTCCAGCCTTTTGCCTCAAAAAGCTTTTATTCTTCTTACATTACTGCTCTTCTGCACTCTCATCTTTTTCTGTAAGTTAGTGCCTTTTGTACATTTTTGTTAATGTAATTGAGCTGAAGACCAAAAGACTTTGGAAGTTGTATCTAAGAGTAAGAAGGTGTCTTTTCTCTAAGTAGTTGGAAGAACAATTTTAAATCAGTATGATTTTGACAACTAGATTTGGTGATGTAGACTGATGTATATAGTATAGGCTAGCTGGCTAGCTTTGATTTTAAAGTAGAGTCCCATTAAACTACACCATCCACTTAGGGGTTAACCCTTCCAGTTCCCTTTTGGTCCCTTTACTTCACTGAAGTGTTTGATCCCTTATATACTATTACAGAATTCAATGCACAGGGATTTATCAGTAGAGGAATAAACATTGTAGTACAGAGCAATCAGATGATTTTTTCTACATGTGATAAAAGCTAATATTAATAAATCTCGGAGTGATACAAATTACACAAGGCAAATAAAGATAAAGATAGGAAAGTATTTCTTGGAATTGTAACACGAAGTCCCAGATTTCTTCTGCTATGTGAGAATAAAATCTGTCCTCAAATTAATGTTTTTGACTTCTTTCATAGGACAGAGAATCTGATATGTATAGAATCTATTTTTGTTGTTTTCATTTTGGTCTTTTTCCAGATACTAGATTTTGTAAAGCAATGGTTTTTGTAGCTAGTTTGTATTAACTTTTCTACCACTATTATAGGTGAAGTCATATAGTCTTTTGGTATGTGCAGTTATTATTTGACAATACACTTCGTCAAGGACAACTTTCTCCTGAAATAAACATGTATTTTACCCAATATATGTATATACATCACCCAATATACATATATAGGATGCAAGTTTTTATTTTAATTCTATGTTTTATACAGCTTTTATCCTTTAGTTGTACAGACTGCTGTTGCTGAAAATATTTTACTATAACTCATGATCAACTTTCTTTTCATCTTCTACTTCATAAACTGCTTTTACCAGTCATTTTCACACTGTTGATTTTTATTTGTGTAAAAAACATGATAGCTTTAGCTGCCATTGACCTTATGTTTGACATCTTTTTTGTTGTTCTGCTTTTATGAATATAAAAATATGACATTCCATGCAGTCAGATTTTAGCAAGGTCTGGAAGGATTTTTCTTAAAGTGGTTCTGTGTTCAGGTAAATTAAAGTCACTCTAAGAGCTTTGAGGATTACTGGATCAATGCACATCATTTTACATAACTCTGGGTACTGAAATATATTTAGGAGTTGTCTTACAAGGTACCAGCAGGACTTTGTTAAGTATGTGTGTGTTTGTTGTTTAATTTTTATTCCTTAACTGATGTTTGTATTCAGTGCACATTATAGGTCTCTGAAGACTGAAAATGCTTTTTATTATTGCCTTTTATCTGTCATGCTGTTTGAATGATTTTACTGGACACTAGTAAAGTAGGAAATTGATACAAATAAATTACAGCTTGGATCTATTTCTGTTGTCAGCAAGCGCTAAAGGAAAAAGAAAATATGGCTTCTATAAAAAGTAGTTATTTAGAAAGTAATATTTGGCAAATCAGTATATGTAAGTTGTCCTCTCTGTGCAGCTTTCTCTATAGGATTGAAATGTTTACGACCATAGTTGACTCACAAAAATAATATGGAACTGAGCCTTTTTTTTTTAATTGATAAATATTTTTCACTAGAAAGTGAAAAGCATCATGATTACTCCAAAACAGATGGGTTTCTTTCCTTTCTTTTTAGTCCTGAAGTCTCCTGAGTGCCCATACATGTGCACTCAGACAATTGTGCATGCACAGAAATGAGAATCTCGTGACAAAGGAGGTTGCATGCATTAAATTTGTTGCTATTTCTGAACACCAGAAACATGACATTTTGAAGTTTTGTTGAATTTTTTAATTATTGAGATTTAGAAAATAGTTACATCTCTAGCAATACTTTTCAGATGTATCCCTATTTAGATTTGGAAGGTTCTGCTGTATGCTACTGATTGATTTTATCACCATTAGATGATGAACAATGCCATTACTGTTCTTATTCGTTACATCCTTCCTTCCCTGCTTTCCTCACAGGTTTTAATGCCAGCAGCGTAGATGTTGTATTTTTCTGGTAATTTTAGTGCTGATAGGTGCAACACCTTGGTAATGTGTGTGTGATCCTGTGTTCAGAGGCGAGATGGCCAGGGAGGCCTTTAGCCAGCTCTGCTATAACCCTTTGAGGGCGCAGATGCTCCCTCATGGACAGCCCATTGTACTGTGCATGACATGGAGTGCAGGTTTCTGTATGGGCACCTAAGTTGGGGTAGTTTGAGCAAGGCAATTTTGTATTTAGACAGACTAACCAAATGCATTTTTGGCACTCCATCTTACACAGCATAAGAAGCCTGACAGTTCCATGTCTGCAAGAAAAGAGGCATTTGAGCCTCAGCCTCAATATTTCTTAACAGTTGCCATATACATTAATTCATTTGCAGGAGGTTAACTAGAAAAATATAACATTTTTAGTCTTTGGTTTCTTTAATGATGCAGTGTTACTGCACAGTGTAGAAGTTTCTAACTGCAACTCTTAAATCTTTTTTGTTACAAATTTAAACTTAACATTTTTGATGTTTAAATTGACTGTTTGAAGTTAACAGGAATTAAAACTAGAATTCACAATGAAGTATTAATACTTTTAAACAGAAATGTTCCATGAATGATGTGACACTTAGGATTTTTGTATAAAGATTTTCCTTTGAACCTTTGAATTATGTTGCTGGTAGGATAGAAATTTTGCAGTCATCTGTTATCATTTTACTTTATTTTTCTTCCACTTTCTGCCTTTTTATACATGGATTTTAAACTAATGATTAAAAAAATGAAAACATTTGGACTTTCATCATAGGTTGATGAAGTTGATAAATCATTATGTCATTTTATACTGAGTTATAAATCAGATTTGTCTCAAGTGACACTTCTTTGTATTTACAATAAAGTATAAACTTCATTGCATTTTGCACTGTGATCATGCAAAAATTTAAAATACTTCTAGAGCAAGCTGCTTCTGAACAATCTCTTTTTTCACTATTTTTTTGTCTTTGTTTTTTTTTCCGAAAGCAAAATCTTACATTGCAGAGTATATGATAAATGTGTTCACATAATAAATAATAAACATACAAATAAATAATAATAGCAAACACTATGGTGCCAATTCAAGACCTTTTGGGTCTTTCTAATTCCATTTCACTGAAGAATGACATAGGATACAGGAAAATATCCTGAAATGATAGTACTTTTAAGGTTCTTTGAAAAGGGCATGTGATGAATTGAAAACCAGTTTTGAATGTCTGCTTCTGTTTAAGTGGTTATTAAACAGAGTGGGGATATGCTGCTCTGCTGTTACAGACTGCCTTCAATCATTTGTGTATGTGTTAAAAACCGGAACCATTTGGATATGCAAAATCTGTAAGAGTGGCTGATAGATCTGACGTGTGCCAGTTGTTGCACAGGCATAGATAGTGTCGAATAGAATTCAGAGTACTTTGTCTTGTCAGCCTTGTAAGCTCTCCTGGGAGATTTCCAGTGACATACCAAATTGAACATAGATTGATTAATACAGAAATGTTTTCAGTAGGAACCTTGGAAAAGTGAAATAAGAAAATTGACAGTAGTATTCAAGTTTGAAGTAATGTTTACCAAAATCAAATTCTTACGTTTGTGTTGAACTTTGAAGTATTTTTTTACAGTTTATAAACTTGGGGTTTTTTCTTTTTTTAGTGAACAGTAGGGCTATTTTTGTAAGAAATATATTGGTACCTGCACTGTTTTACTAACAACCTTTTCATGTGGCATCATTTCAATACAGACATTTCATAATTCAGATGATATTTGGGACTTGAATTGTTTGAATAAATGTTGTTTTCACCTACTATGCAGTATTAAATAGTGCTAAGAATTGGACATTACCATGTAATCAATTTTCGTTGTCTGACTTGCTCTGCTTCCATCACTGATCACAGACAATAGGTTCTGTATATTTCACATCATGTAGATTAATTTCTCCCATTACTTTTTCTGAATTTTTTCAGCAGTAGAATAAATGTAACCTCTCATACAAGGGATGCAGTGACAGCCCCAAACCATGTTTAATTAGAGCTCAGCATGCAGTTTAAGATGACATCTGTTTACATGAAGCATGATTATTGCTGTTTGTGCTCTTTTTTTCTCTGTTCATTTAATGAACATTAAGTTTATTAAAATAGATGAATAAGATTGCCCTAAATAAACAAAAACATAAATGTAGAAAGGGTGGGTAGCTTATTAAACGTTATAATCAATTTTGTCATGCTGTCTTTCACATGCAGTTTCATAAAGTTCAAGGATATTTAGTGGTTTTAATCAAAATGTATGTATTGATTAATGCAACACCACGGTGTCAAATGTAAGATTTATTGCAGATTCTGTAAATGACAAATACTCTTTCAAGTACCTCATTAGAGCTGAGGTACTTTTACTAAACCCTGAGTAACCTGTGAGTTTGGAATCTTTATGTCCCAAACCTTTCTGCTGCCAATGCCAAAGAGATATCATGTTGTTTTATATAATGTTACTATTTGTATATCTTGAAGTCTCGTGAAGGCTTCTCAGTGTATCTTCCACAGTTTGTTAAAAACATCGCTGAATTTTCAGCAACCTATGCTGCTTACAGATGACTTTGATCTAGAGACCTGCATGTTAAAGCCACCATATCTCATTAACATTCCTAGAACGTCTTGTTCTCATACAAAATTGGCTATAAATTAGGGAGAAAATTACAGTTTAAATGCGTTTTAAAGAAAGTTAAGTGGGTGACAGAGAAGAGCCGTAGCAGAAAAAGGCTGTATTTCAGGCATAAATCATGGCCTTGGGAAAAAGAAGCCTAAAATTGTATGAAGGATGAGAAAAAGTAGAGGAAAGGATTACTTAGGAAGACTGTTGTAGGGGGTAAGGAAGAGCTAAGCCATGGCTGTTGTTTCACTTAGGTGCCAGTGATAAAGCCAGGAGCAATCTGAGGAGCATCGAGAAGGATTACAGAACTACTGGGAGTAGTGGTGAGGGACTCCAGAGCTCAGATAGTGATCAATCCTTCCAGTTACTTTTGAAAATCCAGTTGAATATAGCAGATCAATAAATGGTTATGGAAATTGTGCCACAGCCAGAGACTGCTTAGGCTGTGGGACTTTGGGACGTAGGCCTGGTCTACTAGGGACTTACGGGGTCCATCTGTCAGAGAAGAGGAGCATTTTTGATCATAGGTTTGCCAAGCTGGTGAGGAGAACTTCAGACTAAAGTTTCTGGGAGAGGAGGACCTCAACCCATCCCTCTCCTACCAGTTTAATGCTGTTTGCAATGAGAGATGCTCAGAGCCTGGAGAGGGATCGCAGATCAGCAGGAGAGCACCAGAAGGACAGCATGAAGGAATTCCACACAATCCAGCCATTAAGTCAGCTTCACCAGGTGCTCAACTTAAAGGAGTCTATGGAAATGCATATAGTGTGGAGAATGAAAAAGAGAACTTAGAGATACGGACACACCTCCAGGGCTGCAATCTTACTGGCATGATAGAGATGTGGTGGGATGGCTCCTATGGCTAGAGTGTTGGATTGGGAAGATACAAGCTTTCTAGGAAGAACAGGCCAGGGAGATGATGAGGTATTACTGTCTCCTCTGTCAATGACTAGCAGGAGTGCATGGAGCTACATCTGGATGAGAAGGTGACTGAGACCTTATGGATCACGATTAAAAGGAGGGCAGGGACAAGTGACCTTATGGTGCTGAAGGACACCCAACCAGGACAACTGAGTAGATGAAGCCCTCTGTAGACAGGAATGGCCTCATAATCACAAGCGCTGGACCCATTGGAAGACTTCAACCACCCTGATATCTATTGGAAGGACAACACAGCAGGGCACAAGCAATCCAGGAGGTTCTTGGAGTGTATTGGTGACAACGTCCTTCTCTCAGTGATAGAGGAACCACAGAGGGGAGGTGCTGTGATGGATTTTGTTCTCAGCTGAAGGAGGGGCTGGCAGGAAGTGTGGAGCTCAAGAGCAACTGAGCTGCAGTGGAGTTGAAGATACCTAAGGCATGTAGGATATACAGCAAACTCACTACCCCGGGCTTCCAGAGAGAAGACTTTTGCCTCTCCAGGGATCTTCTTGGTAGAGTACCATGGGATAAAGTCTTAGGGGAATGAAAGGCCCAAGAGAGCTAGTAAATATTCATCTCCTATAAGCTCAGCATACCATCAAGGAGACAATCAAGCAAAAGTTCCAGGAGGTCTGTATCAATAAAGAAGGAGCTCCGGGACAAACGCAGACAGGAACTATATAGAGGGTACCAGCAAGGACAGGTGACTTGGGAGGAATACAGAGAAGTTTTCTAGGCAGCCAGACTTCAGGTTAGGAAAGCTGAAGCACTGATAGTAAATCTGCCTGTGGACGTAAGGAGCAACAAGAAAGGCTTCTATGTGTATGTCAGTGATAGAAGGAAGACCACAGAAAATGTAGGCCTTTTTTGGAAGAGAAAAATTAAACTACTTGAGAAGTCGTGGTGGTCTGGTGAAGTTCTTAAATATTGAAAAAGGAGGAAAAAACCTGCCTATTTTTAAAAGGGAAAAAAGGAAGACATAGAGAGCTACAGACGGTTTAGTCTCACCTCTGTGCCCAACAAGATCATGGAGCATATCCTCCTGGAAACTATGTTAAGGAGCATGGAAAATGCGGAGGAGATGGATGGCAGCTAACATGACTTTGCTTTTTTGTCAGGCAAATTGTGCCTGATGAACTTGCAGGCCAGCATTGGTGGATAAGGAAAGAGCAGCATCAGCTATTGAAATCAACTACCTGGAAATTTGCAATGCATTTGACACTGCTGCACTAAATTTTTGTCTCTAAATTAGAAAGACAGAGATTTGATGCAAGTAGCAGTCAGTGGGTAAGGAATTGGCTGTATGGTTGCACTCAAGAGTTACAGTCAATGATATAATGGTTTGAATGGAGATCATTGAAGTCCGGGTTCTTCTGGGATCATATAGATATTGGTACTGTTTAATGTCATTGGTGGTGACATGAATTGTGGAATTGAGTGCTTCCTAAGTGAGTTTGCTGACAGCATGCCAGAGGGCAGGGGTGCCATTCAAAGCGGACTTTGACTGGCTTGAGAGGTGGGCCTGTGCCAGCTCAGAGGCTGGCAAGGACAAGTGCAAGGTTGTGCACCTGCGCTGGGGCAATCCCAAGCACAAACACAGGCTGGAGAACACATTGAGAGCAGACATGAGGAAAAGGGCTTGAGAGTATTGGTTGTCAAGAAGCTCAGTGTGACTGGACAATGTGGACTTGCAGCCCAGAAACCCCAGCCGTATCCTGGGCTGCATCAAAAGGAGCATGAACAGCAAGTTGAGGGTTTTGTGTCTCCCCCTCCACTTTTATGCCCCATCTCTGGCAGTGTTGGAGGCCAGGTTAGGTGGAGTTTTGAGCAACCTGGTCTTGTGGAAAATGTTGCTCTCCATGGCAGGATCGTTGGGACTAGATGATGTCTAAGGCCCCTTCATTCTATGTATCAGTAATCCTATGAATACCCTGAAAAGAAAGAGATATTTTAAAATTCACTCAGCAAATGTTGTAGGGATATTTATATGTTTTGCTCGGGATAAAATCCTATATACTATACTGGAAAATAAAAAAAATCAACCCTAATTATGTTGTCAAATAAAGGCTAAGAAGCTAAGATGGTCTTGCAGCAGGCCACACAATCTCATATATGTCTTTTTGTGCATTTTTTAATGGACTAGCTGGAATAAGTCCTCCGGAAAAATACACGATCCTACATTTGGTGACTGTATCATAATTTTACTTTTATTCAGCTTTTTTAAAATTTGGGTTGATTGATGCTGAAACAGAATGTAGTTTAATGCAGTTTTATTTGAGCTGTGTGATTTAACCAGTTTGTTCAGGAAAAATGGCATCATCAGATGGAGGTCTGACTTCAGAACTGCTGTGGGCCACCTTGCAACACCCTCCATATATGCTTCTGCTGCTTTATTTTTTATATTATATTTCATAGCTAGCAGCGGCAAGTGCTTGCCATGCAACAGTGACATTGTGTTTGTGTGTTCCATGAGATCCAGAAGTGTTAGAGAGGAGCATCTCCTGGTTTACTGTCAACGAGTCATGAAGAATGTTCTCATCTGTATAGGACTTCCAGAAAAAATGCAAACACTCCTAAAAACCAGCACTTAGTGTTTAATAATATTCTTGAAGGACAGTATGAAGGAAATAACTTTGTTCTTGCCTTCATTTCTCTTGCCAGAGAGTTCCCACATTTTATGTTGCTTCTGCTGTTGCTGGGTAGGCATGAAGTATAAGACTGCATGAGCATTTTTGTTTCCTAAGCTGTGTATGTGTATTAGGACAGTTGAAAACGTCTAAGAGTTTGGAGCTCTGCTCCACCTCATGAAGCAAATACAAGCTGTTCTCTTCTGACAGTTTCAGTGGCGCTTGTTGCATTTGCCCAGACAAGTTGCATGTGTCTTTCATGGTAGAAGGTTTCAGATATTTTGAACGGCAGTAGGTGCCATTTGATAGTAAATGCAAAGCTTTTTTTTTTTTTTAGCTCTTATCCTTAATTGACTTAATTAAAAAAAAAGTCAAAGTATTATTGCATTTTTTAATGTTTGTATGGTAATTTTGTCTTATTTCTTTACCTATGTTGACCTTTCTCAACCAAATTAATTTCAGAAATTTAATTTCTGTAAGTAGGTTTCACCATGAGTTTACAACATGGACCAGAGTCTGTAAAGATCACAAATCTTTATAAAACTCTCAACTAATTAATAAAGGCCTTATTTGCCTCTTGATGATTTACTGTACTATCCCTAGCGTTATTTATAGGTAGTATAGAACTTTCCAGTTCTGTAGTTTTATTGTTGAAAATATTTGCAATATTGCATATTTGAAATTAATTGCAGTAATTTATCTGCTAACTATCTGAAAGCATTGTGCTTTTTCTCTTCTGGACTTGGAATCTAAACTAACTGTGACAGTCAGACCTTTCAAAATGTGCTCTGACCACAGTTATTAATTGAAAATAAGAATTGTGTCCTGGGAATAAAATGACAGACTATGTTACAATTTAAATTCTCTGTGAGCTAGATTAGGCCTGCGAGGCTTAGTGGGTAAGGACTGGGCAACGTGAGCCTGTTCTGCTTCAAGAAGGATTTTGGGACTTAGCCAGTAAAATGAATAGTAACAGAAGTTTGTGAAGCATAGTTTGGTAGAATTTTAAATCAGGCAGTCACACAATAGTATTTTTATACTGGTTTTTTTTCCCTTCGGGATAAGATACCTCTATCTGGACTATCATTACTCCATCTCACAGACATAAGAAATGGCATTTCATAGAGCTGCTACATTGTGGAGATTGTCATATTTTCTGCTATACAGGCTGAGAGTTCAGCCAAGCTTTTTGAAGTGTCTAGGCTGGTGCTCTGGAAAACATACAATCATTTTTACTTTTAAAAAAGAAAAACTTGTCATTTCATTGCTCTTACAACTCTCCTGAAAATACATTTCCTAAACTACATCTGTACTACATGTGCTATTTAAAAATTTTTTGTGCACACTCTGAATTCTAGTGGTTTTTTCCCCCATTTATGACACTGGAACATAAAAGAGGGCTAGAAACCTTGACAATTTCCTTTCCAGTAACACTCTTCCGGGAGTTTTGCTTAACTATTTTCACATTAGTTTTCTTGTTAGATGTCCTTTTGCTCTTGTCCTGCTGGTTTTCACTCAACCGTAAATTAAAATTAGGTTTATTGTTGGTTGTGGTGATCATTCTATGCAACAGAAAACTTTCAATTTCCTTGAGGGGAATTGATACCTTTGCAGTGCGCCATGTTTCTATCGCAGGGCAGATCCATAATTGAACAATCAATCATTTTGCTTTGCTCTTTTGTTGAAATGCAACTGCTGTCTAAACCTACCAAAAGCCCAGAGTGGATTTAATGTTCTATTATTATTGCTGTTATTATTAACATTGTAAGTGCTGATTAAACATGCCTAAGGATATTGTACTAGATATTACGAGAACGTATAAATTTGCAAAAAGCTTCTATTCTGTGCAATTTTAGGCTTATTATTTTAAGTGGATCTCATTCAGATTCAGTTCACCATGCCCTAATTGGACTAGTTTAATACAGTGTTCTCAATAAAGTATATTGAGTGGATACTTCTAAAAATTATTATCATGATGAAAAATGTGTCATGGGTACCTAAATATATTACACTACTTGTTAATTGTTTGTGCTTTTGAAATTTAAATCATAATATTTTCTTCAGTGTTATTTGTAAAGAGATCCTATAGGTGAAGATGCTTAAATTCTTAAAAACTGTGGTAATGAATATTGTTAGCCATTGGGTTGTAATACTTCATAATTCTAAAGCTTTTTAGGGAAAACAAACGAAATAACTCTAATTTCTTCTGGGCTGTGTGCAGACACCCTGTAGTGCTTTTGTTGCTGGTTCTTTTCAATGGGTCTTAAGTTCTCCTTACTAGAAGTGACTTCAGACTACTTGAGGGAGGTGGGAATGCAGCATGAATAAAAGTTCCAAATACAGCAACAGGCAGGATATTAAGACAGCCAACAAGTTTTTAGGTCTTAACCAGTCATTCTTTTTTTTTTTTTATTAAAAACAAAAAAGGAATTATGAAGAATTGCAGTCGATTTGTCCTACTTGCACAGGCAAAAAAGAAGATGCTTACTAAAACAAAAAACTGAGCTTGAAAGTTGCATTGATTTTCACAGTTGCTGAAGCTGCAGAATTGTGGCCTCTGAGGCTTTTCTGAGGATTTTTGTGTTTTACACCTCTTGATTTTTGCTGGGGGGTTAAATTTTTCCTCAGAAATCACAATCCTGCAAAGTATAGTTGCTCTATTTGTAATCCTGCTGCTTAAAGTTACTTGAGCATACAGACATTCTTAGATTTTGCCTCTTACTTTTGTCCATAACTTTTTCTGATGCTTATATGATTTTAGCTGTGTTCCTGTGTAGGAGGCTAGACTTGTAAATGCATGATTTTCATTGACCTGTTCCTTAATTTTAGAAAGTTTAGTGACAATCATGCCTAGAATTTGAGAATACTGATTCTGTTTTCTCCTTATTACAACATAGACATTAAAAAAAATACTAAGTATGTTTTTGTGTTAGTCTGTGTAGCATTGTTGCAATGCTTGAAGCATTGTTGTTGAAAGAAATATATGTTAAATTAATATTCATACAGGTGTGAGAGAGGGTGTCTTTTGTGTTTGAAAGACTGGATGGCTATGCACATACAAACCAGTGTTTTTATGTGATTGATCTCTTCTGATGGTTGCAGATATGGGAAACAGACCTATTGAAAAGTTCTGGAACCTTTTTTAATTATTTTTCAGTTTTTTCATCTTTAAAGTGGAGATACAATATAAATAGAGGTGCTTCTGAAGTAGATGAGACCTGTAGATACAAGCTGTTACTTGGGAACAGTACAATGTATTATGAATTTTTTTATTTTAACAAAAGTTGCAGGAGTTCTAACAAGTGTCTGAGCTTTTGCCTTCTAAGATATAAGAGCACTTCCAGAAAAGTTTTATTTTCTTTCTGAGCCATGTTATAAAATTACCTGAACGTTATTTTGTATGCAAAATCAAATTTAAAAAATAAAAAGGAAGGGAAAAAAAAAAAAAAGAAGCGTGCAAAGTTACTCCTAGATTAGCTTCTGGATTCTTTTGTTACCTTTCTTTGCAATCTTGTTTTGAGTCAACAGCATTCTGTGCAGGAAGAAATTAATAAATAGTTGTAATATATGAAGGCTGCATACAGAGAGTCAGTTAAGTGTGTGCAAAACATGCATGTAGGTCTAATGAGAATAGCTTTGTAAAGTTTGTGTAAATATACTGAAATTCTTACAAAATGTATTCCAAGAAGACTTAGAACTACCTAGTTGAACTTGTGCTCTTGATCTAGTATGTAACACCCGGTATTAGTCCCAGTATAGTATTATCATATGTCTGATAGTGTGTATGTAATGTCATCTTCTTGAGATTGGTATGAGTGAGTCATGGGTGATATCCTTGTTTTTTGAAAGCTGTGCCCTTTTTCTTGAAGTTCATTTGACTTAGCATACATAAAGTACTTGCTAGTAAAATTCTCATCTGCTTCCTATCTGGAAGTATCAAGGAAGTATAATTTTAGTAAATTTCACAGTTTGATTGGTAGTAGTAGGAGGTCACTGGCAAATCAGTTTTTGTGTTTCCATAGGTAAATATGCAATACTTAAAACTTTTCTAGTGCTTAGATTATGACTCATAAGAGATGCTCATGGACAAAGGACACATGAATTGTTCAAAGTTATTACCTAGGCAGGAAGTGTCGTCTTCAAAAGGGTCATAATATGATATACATATGGTGTAGAAGAATATGGTGGAGTCATATGACATGTTAAATTTACTGTGGACCTTTGACCAGATGCCCCAACTATTTATCTTTTCCTACAAAAGGTTAATCTACTATTTATCTATGCTACTGAGCAGCCTCCAACAATTGACATTAAAGGTAAGCATAAAAGCACATGCTGAAGTACTAGACACAGTTATGGGCATTATAGACTATTTGAATTGTTTGCCAGATGTATGTAAATGAATTTGATTGAGATTAGAATGTGTTGTTGAGAGGAAAGACAAGATTGAGATAAATACCTAGTTAGACAGAGATGAGTTACATAAAAAATTCTCAGTCTTTCTATCTTTTAATATAATTTGATACAAGAGGACTGTTTTGTTGTGTTGAAGTTTTAAATTTTTAATTCTAAAATTAAAAGCTGTTGAGATCTGTTGTTCTCTGTTCTGTGGTATTCAGTGGCAATCTGTAGTAGCTATAGGAGGATTTTTGGGGGCATTTTAGGCTTTTCCAGAGCCATACTGTATCCCTGACATTTGCTGTAGCTAGCTGAATTTCAAGGAAAAAAATTGCCTTCCTTTACTGTTTCCTCTGCAGCTGTAAAAAAAAAAAAAAAATATAAGTATATGTAGATTGTAATTCACTCTTCTAATTATTATTTAAGATACTGTAATTATATAACACTGTACGTGGCTAGAAATGAATAAATGCACCTGTACCTTTCTGGCAGTGGGGAAATACATTTTTTATACATTACAATAATTTACCTTTGGTATCGTTTTTGAGGTTTCTTATGCTAATTAAGGTTAGAGAAACTAAGTGCTAATGAGCAGTTTTTTAAAATCTGAAATGGAGGCACACAAAACATGAGGGTTAGAGCTTTCTCTGTCATTGACATTTGTGACGAGCTGTGTGTGATCTTGGAGAAATCCAGTGATACAGACATGTTCTAAAGTATTTTTTGTCCACTGTGTTACTTTAATAATATGACATCATAAGACATCCTTCAGTATTGAATTTTGGGAATGGCTGTTGAGTCTGCATGTTTTAAATAGTTTTAGGCTTCTGAGTAAGACCTGAAGAAGTTGTTCAAGACTTCAAAACAAATAAAAAGCAGACCCTTTTTATTTATAATTAATTTTACTTTTATCACAGTAATTGTATTTTGTTGGTCTTTGGCATTAATTATATTTTAATATCATTACAAGACATAGAATTTAAGATGCCGATTTATTTCCTAAAGAATATACATGCACAAGAAAATGACCAGCTGTGTCAAGAACACACAGAAAACATAATACATGGATGCTTTTTCCAATGACAGAATTATGATAACAATGTGATTATTCCCAGGAATAAGATTTTGTTCTCTTACATTATTACTCAGGAGGATAAATACAGAGCTCAGTTTTCTCCTGTGCTGTTTATGAGAGACAATGAACATCTTCATTTCTCATCTTCTTCAAGATTCAGGTTTTACATGAACTGCTGTCTTCTGCACTACTGTCTGGAAAGTTCTGGTTCCTGATCTTTTGTATTGAAGTTTAACTTAATTTATGGGATGCAGCTTTACTGCATTCTGCAAAAGGTGATAGATCACTGTGCTGAATTACTGTAGTAAAGATATGTTTTATACAAGAGTACTTTAGGATTTGTTTTGAATCAACAGTATTATACTAAACCTTACAGGGATCAAGGTATTGTAAGTTATTTAAGAAGTGTGCACTGATTTTGTATGTTTTTATTAAGTTCAGTTGGGAAATTTGTTGTTTTTGCAAAAAAAAAAGAAACTAAATTGAATTTTTGCAGCAGATTAATCATATTAGATATGTAACAACAGGTTGATAGACATGATTGAGAGGGTGTTTAAAATATATTTGTTTGAAAAAATATCTGGACTTGTAGGCTTGGTAAAAGAGTTCAGCTGTTGCCAGCATTCATTCATACATATGTGGCACAAGATTCCACAGAATAATGAAATGAGAGCAGTAGGAATAAGAACACTCTCTTTGGTTTTCTGTGGGCAAATACATAGTTTCAGCTCAAAGCATTAAATTACATTTTTCAATTCTCAAACTTCCACTTGTCTATGGCTTATTTCTGTTTCTTTTCACTAGAAAGTAGCTCTCCAGCTAGGTATCAAAACTCACGGTTTTTGGTTGAAAGTGAAAGGTTTGACTCTCAGAGGCTTCAAGGAACAGCTATGGGGTTTTGGGAAACCACTGGCAATAAGAACTAAGCCTAAGTTAAATTTCCTTTTCAACTTAAATTATTTTTTTCTGTAAGATTTCAAGCCTGCACACTTAAAATGTAGGTGAATAAAGGTGCCTGGTGCAGACACTGACCAAAATAATGGAGAACCTGGTCACCCAGAACCAGCACAAATAGCAACAATTTTGCCACCACATTCCAGCTTGTAAGCTCTCTCTAGGGAGCTGTGGCCCAGACACTCCTGTGTAGCCACACACCAGAAGCCCAACAAGCCCTGACTTACAATGGATAGTCCTCCCAAGCAGCTGGAGGTTACAGCTGGTTTGTAATATGAGAAGTTACATTTTCTCTTATTATGAAAAAATGAGAAAAAATACTATACTTTTTATTCTAACACATAAATATTGAGATAGTTTATTTTTAAAATAGTGAATTTAAAAAAAATCAGTCTCTTAAAAAAAAGTGTTACTTGACATCAAAAATCTTCATTAAGAAGTAAATAATTATTCATACTCAACATATTAATCTAGCCAAGAGGTCTGTTGCCATCTTAGATGTGGCATTTTTTTGTTCTGCAAAGATTCTTTTTCAAGCCTTAAAAATAATAATCTGTAACAACTCTGGTGGCTTTTTTTGTTCTACAAAGATTCTTTTTCAAGCCTTAAAAATAATAATCTGTAACAACTCTGGTGAGAATAAATTGAAGATAAAAATTCAGATTTTTATGTCTTAAGCAAAGTTCCGTGTGCTTATAGGCCAGCTGTGATTTGAGGTAAATGGTATATTAGCCTGTATCAAGAATAGTGTTGCCAGCAGGGCTGGAGGCTATGGAAGTGATTGTCCCCCATACTCGAATTGGTGGGGCTGAACCTTGAGTACTGTGTTCAGATTTTAAAAAGGACACTGAGGTGCTGGAACATGTCCAGCAAAGGGAAACAAGGCTTGTGAAGGGTCTGAAAACTTGGCTTTTGAGGAATGGCTGAAGGGAGCTAGGTTTGTTTAGTCTCAAGAAGGAGGAGGATCAGGTGGGACCTAATTGTTCAAATACCTGAAACGTGGTTGTAGTGAGGTGGTGGCTGGTTTCATCTACCACTCCTGCAGTGAGAGGATAGGAGGAAATAAATGGCCTGTATTTTATACCATCTACATCATGCCCAGATCATACACTTTCCAATGGTGTACACATATATGGAGATGTGCAAATATATAATTTCTGTAGTCAGTGCTTGTCCCTCCAAGGTGTCTGTTGAGTTCATTTAGGCCATAACTGTGGGTTCTATCCACAGTTGAGAGCTGCATCAGGTGCTCATGACTGGTATATCTGGAGCAGTGCGTCCTCATTGTCCATGGTAGGTATGGCAGGCAGTGGCAGTGTCATTCAGCAACCAGTATGATATGTGCCTTTAACACTACAGACTGTTCTCATCCAAAGATCAAATTCCGTTGAGGTACACATCATGTTTTCCTGTCTCTCTGCATTACTCACTAAGTGTACTCAGATCCTTTAGCAAAAACACAGACAGGTTTGCCTTAACTGGACTGAGTCTTACCTAGCACATTTCCCACATGCCCCACAGGGACTTTATCCTCTTCTACAGTACGTAGACGTTTTGGCTGGGCAGGGCCAGCTCAGCTGGTATAGCCTCTACTGTTAAATGTAAACTGTCCATTGTTGCAGTGCTCCTCAGTAGTGCCACTCCTAGTGCATCTACATTATGTACTTTTACGGACAACTTTTCTATCGCAGGTAGTGAGGTCCCATCACAATTCAGCTGCCCAGATGCACTTACCTTTGCCCTGACAATTTTTCCATCATTTTAGCCACCTCCATAGAGCATCCACGAGTCAGTGTAGAGGTGGAGTGTTGGCTATTTCTCTTGTTCAGAATTATCTAAATCCAGCTGGATAGCTTTCAACTGCCGCATGAGTTCATCCACCTTGTGCCTTAACAGTTTCTGCAACTCATTGCATAGGAATCCATACAGCAGCTTTCACATTTTCAGTTTATTTCTACAATTTAGACGGAATGAGTCAGCGATGAGAGTGTGTTAGTTTTTACTTTCAGGTAGCTGATTATATGGTGGCACCTCCTTGCATATGATACCTTTTACTCCTCCTCCACCTCTTTTGATGATAGTCTGAAATTTTCACCTTCAGGCCAGATCATGATAATTTCCAAGATCCCTGGGCAACTGTGATTCCCTGTTTGAGTCAGGTGTGTGATGCAACCCACTTAGTAACATCAGTGGTGTGATATGTGCAGGGGACTTTCCCTTTGAACATTCAGCCTGGCACCAGCAGTTGGGGTGCCAGAAGAAGCTGTGCTTCAATGCAAAACACTTCTGAAGCAGCTCAAACCTTTTAATAAGCTGACAGCATCTCTTTTTCAGGTGGGGTGTAGCAGGTCAGAGATCTTTTTTATCTCACACTCCAGTAGCCCAGGAGTTGTATTAGAGTCTTTTTTTTTTTGTCAGAGACTCCAGGAAGGACCATTCTCGCTGGCTGCCATACAGAGAACATTTTTGACATATTGTCCTTTCCTGAGTGGCCCAAGAGCTACTCCATGAACAATCTGCTGTTTAATTTGTTCAAAAGTCTCTTGTTTTCAGGTCCTCATCTGAAATTATTCTGCTTCTACGTTGCATGATGGAGAGAGGGCTTACAGTCCTCTCTCTTATAATGTGTAATACACTTCCTCCAAAAAACCCACAGCACCTAAGAAAGCCATGTTTCCTTCTTGCTGGTTGTTTTTTTGACCACATCCATGTAGACTATAACTATAACGTACTAATCAGTAGAAGACCTGGTGAATTTTGAGACCCATATAATTTTAGTTACGTAAATTGTGATACATTGTGAACAACATGTGTTTCTGTAAAGCTCCTCACATTCACAGACAGCAGGTGATTGTGCTAATGACCTGTAAATAAGGTGTTATGCATCTTTGTTTTAAACAAGATGCAAGATGGCAAGCACATCTTAGCATCTTTTTTTCTGTGAATTGCTAAAAAAAAAAGGGAAGTAGTCTGTCTTGGTGGAGGACTGCTCAGTTTCCCAGCCATGTTTTAGTAAGAGTTAAGGTGTCAAAATCAGGAAGAAAATGCCCTGTGATTATATGTTACCAATATGAGAAGAAAAACAAAACCCCCATATTTTTATTTTGTCTTAGACAAATGCATTTTAACACATCATGTAGTAGATAGAAGTTTAAAGATTGAAGACCTGGTGATAAACTGATATTTGCACTATCTTTCCTGAAAAAGAACAGGATGAGTTTGAAAAATGTCAAGTGCAATGTTTACCTGCATTGTTTTAGAAGTTCATTAGAAAGAAATAAATTAATGCAAGCATTCATGAAACATTCATATAAGAGTTCTATGGTCAAAAACGTGAAACTGATTTCTTGAGAGATCAAATGGGCCTGTGTAGAGGAACAGCAATTTTCTGGCAAAACTCGAGTATAAACAAGGAGTGTGCAAAAAGCGGAAGCCCAGAAGACACTGTCTAAGCACACAGACATAGTAGGAAAGCTAAAATCCATATGGAATTGTTGCTCAACCTGGTAAGGGAGGTCGAGCAACAAGTCACATAAGTAGATTGGGTCAGAATGGACCTTAAAGATCAACTAGTTCCAACTTCCTACCATGGGCAGGGACAGCTTGCACTAGAAAGATTTCTATAAGCATATAGGGAATAAAAGGAAAGCTAGAGGCAATGTGAGCTTGCTGCTGAATGGTAAAGGGGCCCTGGTGAGAGAGCATAGAAGACATTAAGGTACTGAATACCTTTTTTACCTCAGTATTCACTAGTGAGAGTAGCTTTCAGCAGGTCCCCAAGATAAGATAATAAGTCTTGATGATGAAGACATTCCCACAATGGAAGACAGTTGGGTTAGAAAACAGTTAAGCAAGTTGTAGAGCTCTACCATAGGCACAAGTGTTGAGGGAACTAGGTGATATCACTTGTAGGCTACTCCTAATGGTTTCTCAATAATCATGGTAACGGGAAGGGTGCCTTAAGATTGCAGCCCTGTGCTCCAGAAGGGTAGAAAGAAGGACTGGGAAGACAGGCCACTCATATCTCAAGTTAGTCCTTAGGAAGGTGATGGATCAACTACTGTGGGGTACCATTTCCAGGCATGTGTACCAGAAAAAGGTGCCCAGAAGCAGTTCAGAAGCATGGATTCACCAAAATGGAGTCTGGCTTGAGCAAGTGATGATTTTCCAGCAGGAAGTGACAGACTTAGTAGATCAGAGGAAACCAGTGTTTCCTCTTAGGCTCAAGGCTGTTGTCTGCCTTGACAGTGGGAAGGCTATTGGCACTGTCTCCTAAAAGATCCTCAGAGAGAAGCTGAACTCCTCCTAGAGAAGCTGAACAAAGAAATATAAGCTGGATAAGGAGACACTGAGGTGGATTAAAATCTGCTTAAATGACCGTCACCAGAGTTTAATAAGTGATGGTAAAAATTCCTTAATGGTGTACCTTAGGCTAAATACAAGTTTCAGTCCCATTTACTGTCTTCAATAATTATTAGAATATTGGGTCACTGTGCCCTCAGCAAGTTTCCTGGTAGTTCAAAACTGAGGAGTGCCTCCTAAACCAGCAGGTTTTGCTGCCATTCAGCAGGTGGCAGGAAAGGGCCAACAACAGCCTTGTGTAGTCCAAAAATTGGAATTCCAGAGTCTGGTACTTGAGGAAGTGTACCAGACATGTATCATAACATGCTGGAGGCTGACTGATTGGAAAACGGCTTTCCTGAGGCCCGGGCTTGGTGGACACCATGCTGGACAAAAGTCAGCAATTTGCCCTTAGCTGCAGAGGTGGCTAATGATATTCTGAGCTGCATTAGGAGAAACACTGTCAGCAGGTCAACAGAAGTGACCCTTGCCATCTTTTCAGCACTGGTTCTCTACCCAGTTCTGGGCTCCCTAGTATGAGTGAGACATGGACATACTGGGTGGAATCCAACAAAGGGCTGCTAAGATAATGAAAGAGCTTGAGCATCGCTTGTGTGAGAAAAGGCTGAGAGAGCGGATACTGTTTAGCCTGAGGAGGAGAAGTCTCAGGAGGATCATACCAGTGCATATAAATACCTGCATTAGAGGACAAAGGCCGGCTCTTTTTAGTGGTCCCCAGTGACAGGACAAGAACATGAAACACGTTCATTGGCTATTAGTTGGTGATATACTTCTCTCCATTTTTGGAATCAGAGATGAATAGGGAAGTTTTTTTTTTTGTTGTTTTTTTTTTTTTTTTTACATTTTAAGCAATGGAATAATATATTTAATAGTTTTGTTAGCAATCTGATTGCATTCAGCTGCATTAATTTTTAAGAACCAGCCTTATACTCTGGGTTTTTTTTTTTTCATTAAAAAATAACTGTTGAATCTCTATCAGCTGTTTAAAAGAGTTTTTATTTTTACAAGGACCTGTAGAAATCGCATTAAAGTATTTTGTTGTTCTATAGTAATTTCATTATTTTCTTATGTTCTTTTTAATGTTACTTATCTCATATTTTCTGGTTATTCATTAAAATATTCACGCTTCTGTGCAGTTCATGACAAGCATATATATGGCATTTTCTGTCAGCTTTTCACATTCAGCCTGAATTATTAAATATTTTTCAGCATATTTGAAATACATTTCCCTGTTCTTTCTTCTGTAATCCAACAGCTAAGAAATTAGGACAGATTGTCTCTGGAATGTTTTGGTTTATTTAGTTTTTGGTTCGTTTTTTTGTTTTTTTGTTTTGTTTTGTTTTTTTTTTTTTTGGGGGGGGGTTTGTTGTTGTTGTATGGTTTTTTGTTTTGTTTTTGTTTTGTTTGTTTGTTTTTTGTTTGGTTGGTTGGTTGTTTTTTTTCTAAAACTTACAGTCTTCTCTCAACTGTTTCAGTTACTTGGAAGTCTGGTTTCCAGTTTGCAAACAATATGATCTTTAGTTGTGGATTAATTTGAGAACCAAAATATCTGTCATCTAGGTGGACTTTGAAAGTAATTTTTAACCATTGCATATTGTCATATACAATTGTCATATGTCAGATGTGACATATGACAATTGTATATGACAATATGCATATTGTACATGCATATTGTCAAATGTGGCATTACTTTGAAGCACATTGATTGATAAAATATCTTGGAAATATGCTAGTAAAGTCTGTACCAAAATGTATTAGCTGTTAGCATAGAGCATTCACTCAGCAAACAGTTTTCAGAACTGAAATTAATTATTTGCTGTGGAAAAGAGTATAACTGTTCCTGGAAGCTGATTTGTGATGTGAACAAGTGATAATGTGTGTTTATAATCCAGGTACTTTCTTTATTTCCTCAGCCCTTATTTTTTGCAATAGAGAACTTACAGATGATATTTAATACTTCCATATCACATAAAATAGCAGTTGCAATTTTGATTAAATCTTTGCCTACATTTGCTTTCCTACTTTATATATACGAGGACCTTAGGTACAGACATTTTCTTTTTGTTCCCTTGAGCAGCAGTGTTCTTATTGGAGTGTCCATCCTCACAATTCATTCATACAGTATCACGATCAGTAACAAAGTCCAGCTGTGTTCATAAAATGCATCATTGTGGATAGTTGTGCTGCAGCTTTTTAAATTTTCTCTCATTGAAAAAAGGTGACATAAACAGTATTTGTATTAAAAAGCAGTTGTATGCTTTTCTTGATGAGGTTTTGTGTGATACTAGAAAGCAGATTCACTAAGGGTCTTCATTACCAGCAAAATTAACTTACTGTAACACTGATCATACATACATGTTCTGGTATCTGCTTGGGCATATCAGCTAAGTGGGATGTAGATCATGTCCAAAATTTTAAGTTCACCTAATTTTCTCTTTCAATGTAAAAGTAGATTTACTTCTACCTTGGACTCTTTTCCTGAGCTTTTATAGAAAAACCCTTTGCTTTAATGGACACTGATCTGAAAATTATCTTTTAGGATGATAGTTTTTTGGGGTTTTTTTTAATTTCCAAAGAATGCACAGCTTTGGTTTGTTTATTTAATTTTGTTTGTGTGTGTTCCCTGTCACATCCACACCCCCTATGAAGTGTTATTGTACTTTAAAATGGAAGTGAGTTGATGGTGGCCCTGGCCACTCTCTCATTCCTCTACCCCAACCATGAGGAGAGAATAGTAAGAGTTAAAGTGAGAAAACTTGTTGAGATAAAGACAGTTTATTAAGTGAAGGAAATAGGAATGCAAAGACCATCACTTGCCACCTTCCACAAGTAGTGTGCATCCAGACAGTTTTTGGGTAATAGCTACACTCTAAAAACCCTTCCTTCAATTTTCATTACTGAGCGTGATGTTACATGTCATGGAGCATCCCTTCAGTCAGTTGGGATCAGCTGTTCCTGCTGTGTTTCCTTTCAGCTTCTAGGCTACCCAAGCCTACCATGTCTGAATTTGTTTGACTTAAAAGCTGAATTTTCATCTTTCCTGCTGTTTGGCTGTGTTCCTTCAGAAACAGAAGCAGAAAATGCTATATTAACTTTCCTCCAACTACACCACACACAGATTTTCACAGATAAATCATTACTCTCATGGTTGTACCTATGTTACAAAGGTCAAGAGAATATAGACATTCTTGCTGGGGAGAGAGACACATAATGGGCTAACTTGGCCATCCAAGCAAGAGCTATTACATCATTGTCATGTTAAGGGGCAAATTTGACTCTACAAAACATATCACTGTTCTTCTAATTGATTAATTAAAAAAAAAAAAGAGGGAAAGAAGGGCAAAAGTAACATCCCCGTAAGGGGAACATATTTAAATAGAAGCATATATTCTGATACGTTTAGTAAAAGAGACATTGCTTCTGAGATTCAGGATACTCATGAAACTTGGATTAGTTGATAACTCTGAGTGTGCGTAGAAGCAGAGTGTCTGAAAGGAGCCAATTTGTATATGGGACAATATTTTATTAATGTACTGTTTTAGACATCTGCCTGTGCCAGATGCATTTACATTTAGACTTGTATTTGTGCTTGTGGACCTGGTAATTCTGAAGTTGACGGAACCTTTAAGAGGAAGAGAATTTGCATTTTCTTTTTTTCAGTCTAAGTCTGTCAGATAATAGCATTGTAGCATGGCACTTAGAGTTGGATTTTTGCCAGAAAAGGACAAGCTAAAAGGAGTATTGGCAAATGTAGTGAGTGAACTTTACTGCTCATATTAACAGTGAGTAAATTAGTGAGCAAACCTTCAGCCATATGCTACTTTATGTGTGCAAATATTAGCTAGTTAAATAAATTAGAAGAGGTTATGCAGTATCTAGGCTGCAGAGGTACCTGGAATGATAGCTCCTATGTCCAGACCTGTTGCAGAAGTCTGTATCTTAACAGAAGACTTAGGGTTTTAGAAAAATTTTGCATTAAAAAAAAAATAAAAATCAGGCAATCAGCTAGCAGGTTTTGTCTTTTCTAACAAAATCCGGTTCATAAAGACGAGCACTCCAAAAGAAAAGCTTCTTTGACTTTGTGTCAGAAGACATAAAAACTTTGAAAAAGTTTCACTGACAACATTTGACAGTATGTTTTATCTCAGTACTGTAAATAGTGAAATACTGCATTTTATGGAGGCTTTCAAAAGTATAACAGGTTATTGTGGAGCTGTTGCTTTTTTACCTCATCATTAGAGATGATTTGTTGTAAAAAATATAATAGTACTCTTGTCAATTTAGAATTTAGGCATTATCATCTGAATAAAGAGAAATTGAATATATGAGTGAAGTATTTTTTGCTATATAAAATAAAGTTAGCTTAATTGTTACCAGTGAGATTTGGACAAACATGTTTCCAAAGCATGTAATTTTAGAAGGTAACAAAATGAAACCTAGATTAGAGCAATAATTTTCTTTCTGCTTTTGTTGTGGACAAAAAACCCCTCGTTTTGTGGTTCTGTGGGTCATAGAGGGATCAGACCCAGGACTCAGATTTCCTGGAGCATTTTACTACAATTGATCAAGGAACATAGAGCTAAACAGAACTAACTCTAGGGAGAGCACAGTCCTAAGCAGTTTAGATTAATTAAACTCAGTAAAACAGTCAGGACAGAGTTTTCAACCCAAATGTATCTGCGTGCCTAACTGCTGGAGCAGTTAGATGACCATTAAACAGACAATTTAAATGGCTGTTTTGCTGACAGATTAAATTCTGTGCAAACTGAGAAGAGTTAAAGTTCCAAACTATAAATAATTGCTGTCTACACTAAGCTGTCACTACACAGCTGTCTAGACTTGAGAGTGAGAGAGCTGGTGCTCTTCCTGCCTCCCAGTTGTGTATACAAAGTCACCACATAACATTTCAGTTCCAGGATAATATTCCTTGAACTAGGTGGTCTTTCTGTGTGCATAGTTATGCTTAATTAAAATACCTAAACAGAATATGTTTCAAAAGCTGTTCTCAGTATTTTTTTAATTACTGATGACATTTGCAAATACTGTGTGATCAGCCAAAGAGTACTCTTACCCTTCTAGATTAAACAAGAAGCAAATTATTCCTGCATCTCAGAGACTATTAGATGTTCTCCTGTTCTGTTCAGAAATTGTGACCTGGAGGTGTGCTTCTTTCCTCTCTCCAGTCTCATGTATGTCTTTCATGTGGTCTTCAGAGTATTTTTTAATGTGTCTTTGATTCTGTATGATTCTTAAATCCCTCTTCTGAAAATCAGATATTAGATGTCTTCAAGCTATTTGCTTACAATTTTTTTAATGGCAAACTATTCTTATGCAGCAGTACATAAGCTTTGATGAAAAAAACTTTTCTCCACTTTATCCTGTATGTGTTGGGGCAGAACACTGGCAGAAAGGCATGAAGGAAAAGCCAGCACTTTTTATACTATCACTGTGTGCAATCCAGGGCTAAGTGAAATATTTTAATTCAATTAAAGAATATTTTTCATGTAATGCACAAAATTCATCAATATCAGAACATGTTTTTGTAATTTCTTTCCAACAGAATGTTTGACCAAATTTCAAACACCAGAGGAAAAGCTTCTGGGTGTTGGCCATTTAAACAGTTAGGAAGTTTTTGGTAGGTGTCAGAGCAGCACAAGGCAAGACAATCAGAAAAGGAAAGAAAATAATTGCAAGGAAACCATTCTTCATGTAAAGTCAGATGGTGCAATTCTTGCAGCTGTCCTGTGTAGGGACCAGAGTTCAGGGTGCCTTCCAACTCAGGATAGTCTATGTTTCTATGAAAGAGACTTGCTTATTTTCCAAAAAGTGACTTAATTCCATAGTGGAAGTTACAGAAACAGAGTTGTGGGAACATTGTCTAGGGAACTGAGGAATGGACTGTGTAGTTTAACTGTTGATGGCTTTACTTGGGAACCAGATTTATCTTTAGTACATGAGGTTAAATAATATTTCTATTTCTAAAGTAATCAAGGATGTCATAGTATGAGCTCTGATTTACCCACAGTTTTGTGAACTTGTTGACACAGGTTTCTAACTCTACTAATTCTACACCTTTTGTAAATTAACACATTATTAGCATGTTATTTATAAAAACATATAAATATATTTAAAGTTGTTTAAAAAAATAGTGTAACTCAAAGCCTTATCTTTGTACTTCATAACTGTCTTGGCATGGGTAAGAAAAGGACTCTGAACTGTGATGGTCACTGAGACTCAAGCTGCCAGTTCCTGAAGTAGACATGAGGTTTTAGTATAAACTGCAGAATCTGAGCTGTATTCTGCTAACAGGAAAAGAGACATGACCACACAATTGATTTGTTTGGGTTTGGAAAATTCTGGAGATATAATAAAATAAAACAAAACATTTTTCGACTTTTGCAGATGTTCTGCACAACATTCTTAGCGTTAGATTTGGTAGGATCATCCTCCATGCAGTTTAAACCACACGTTTGATAATCTTTTTCAAAGTTAGAAGCATCAAAGTATAGATTTCATGTATAAACATGAAAATCACCACAAACTAACTATGCATTACAAAGCATGATGAGTTTTGCTTGAATTGAGTCTTTGTGAAGAAGAACAGCAGATCATCAAAACAACTCAAATAAAATATGCTAATAATTTTTTTTTAAAATCTGAAACAAAGTAACCCCCAGAGTTTTAGAAAATCTAATTTATCAGTATGCCTTGTACTTATAAATACATAAATGAAATACAGTGAATAAGTCTCTAACTTTAGATATATTTCAGAAGACATCCTAGGGTGAAAGTCCTTAATGTTCTGGGACCAGAGTATGTAACTGGTGCATGCCTGAATCCACTTTGGTTCATAGGTCGTGTGAACCAGACCAGCAGCATTATATCTCAGAAAAACCCGAAATCAAGTTAATTTCCAAAACTCTGTTAAACCTTTTGTCATTACAAACAAAATAATTGAGAATGTGTCTAAAGCAGCATTCTTGTGGTATGCCATTCATAGTGTTATGTGTATATGTTGAAATTTTCTGAATGGGGTTGAGAGAATGGGAAGGGAAATCCTAGAATATATTTGTGTAGTTGAAAAGCAGTTAGTTCTTTAAGAGATTCAGTCTTGATAGTTGTGTAGTATGTTTTGAGTCAAACTGCACTAGAACAAATGGATGGGATTAGCACTTTACAGGAGGCAGAGATTCTTTTCTGTCTTTAATAAAAGCTCTTCTTCTATGTACAGTAGTTTGTGTAGCAACATAAAAGCTTAGTGTGTTATAACCCTAGCATAAAATTTTTGTAATTTAGTGTTAGTTCTGCATGAGTTTTAATAATTGTCAACAATTCAGACACAATAATTTTCAAGAATTTCAGACACAAAACTTATTCCTGATAAGTTAGCTATTCCTGATCTTGTTAGATACCAAGATCCAGATTCTGCTGTCCATACTATCTTGCTTACCTAGCTGAAGAGTTAGTAAATTTGCCATACTGGAATTTGGAAATCTATTTTCATTAATAACCCTTTTAGTATATGTAGCAGTATTATTTGCTATGAGCTTTATGTAGAATCAATGTTTTAAAGATATCATAGGGCAGAAGTAAAATATCTCAGTAAGTGTATGGTTTTAGCTGAAATCTTTTCATTAAAGATGTATTTGGAAAGATCTAATTTTATAAAGATGGTGAGGATATGATATGACCTTTCTGTAATGGTTGGGAGGAGTAAAAAGGAGAAAAAATGTATAGCTTGTGACCCCATGAATTAGAAGACATCATAAATTGAACCCTCTCAGATTGCATAGAAGTATTAGACAGTGAGCCATAGCAGTGTGCAGTAAACCCTCGCAATAAGCTGATTTACACTTTAACAGTTACGCATTTAAGGGGCAAGGCAGGATGCATTTGTTTATAAATTATTTTCTTTCTTTTACCTATCTCAATCACTTAATGACTGTCTTGTTAATTTGGTTTAATTTCTACTTTTTATATAAGTTTTCTAACAGAAGTTGACATAAAAGCCTTTGTGGACAGGCATGATTGGTTCTGTTTCTATGGCAACATGGGTGAATAGAAGAATGATTTCCTTTTGGAACCTTTCCTAAAAGCTGTTTTGTACCCTATAACGATATCTCTAGATTGCCATCCCTTGTCAGAGGTGAACGGAGATCACATCAAGGGTCAGCTTTGTTCCTTGTGTTTATAGATTATCCTCTGCAATCAAAAGACTGCACTGCTCTTCTTTTTCTTTGTGGTGCTGAACCAATTCCCTTCTCCACTATACACTGATGATAGGAAACTCAGCAAGATCTTTATTTTTTCAAAACATAACAAATAAACTAGGACTAGATCAACTATTGCACTGTACTAAAAGTGTCTCTGGCAGCTATTTCAAGTTCCTAATTTTTCAGTTACAGATCTGTTTGTAAATCATTTACTTTATGCATCTTACTCACTGGAAAAGCCTGAAATATTAAATAGCAAGTTGAACAGTTCTGTTCAGTGCTTTGATTTAGAGAGAGATAAATCTCACTTAGTATTCTTTATCTTGGTGAATCTTGAAGCTTAGTATATAAATACCTTTTTTTAAAGTGTGAATATCTCCTACAATAATAGTGTAATTTTGATACATCAGATTATCTAAGATCATGTCAGGGAAGTCACAGAAGGTCAAGCAGTTCTTTACATTGTATTTTTTAAAACTTTAGTAGTAAAGCTTGCTAGTCATAGTTAACAATGATGAATATATATGTAATTTCTCATGCTTCCTATCCATAAAGATAATGAAAAACATGTTTTTCTACTCTGACCTAAGTGAAGGGTCATGCCTGGTAATAAATAATATGTTTGTGAATCTCAGTACCTATCTTTCTCAACCCCAAATTTCAATAAACGTTTTCTGAGAGAGAATTTAATCTTTATAATAAAAGTGATTTTAAAGTTTCCTTCCTCTATATAATGATAGTAATTTCTTTGTCTTGTTTGGTCAGGTGCCTTAAATAAAAGAATCAATTGTGGTTTTTTTGGTTTTTTTTTTTTAATCTGTGTCCTCCTCTGCTCCATATTTGTAATTTTTTACTTTGTTAGCTATTTTTATGGTTATTGCTCTAAGTCTTTATAAAGATATTAGGTTCTGTGTCAGTAAAGGAGAAGGAGAGAGGTGAGTGTCTATACCCTGCAGAGGAAAGGCAACTGTTATATATTGGACAATCTCCAAGGAAGACAACCTTTTACTAATGAAAGGTGTGGGGATTTTGACTACAAAATTTCTCTTTCCTTCAGAACTTCTAAATTATTTGCTTTAGTGAGACTATATAGTTGTTTCTTTTGACAATCTCTGTTTTTACAGTTTAAGTAACTTTGATTCGAAAAATTATAAGGATGAGGTTTTTAATTGTTCAGTTGTTAATTGAGAAATTTAACACTATGATAAGAGGTTAAGAGACTATTTTTTTAATGTCTTTTAGGGATATTGTCTAAAAATTACAGTGGTAAACAGTGAGCAGAAGACCTAAAAGATACTTTATGCTAGCTGTGCTTTGAGAATTTCATGGGAAAATTAATTGATTCAAAAATAGGCCTAGGGCAAACTGTAAAGTGTGTCTAAAAAGACTAATAAATGATGAATGTGATTCTTTTGGTAGTATAAGTGTCTCAGTACAGATAATTATGTGAAACTTTAGAAGCACAAAATAAAAATTATAATGGAACTACACTTACTAGGATACTGAAGTAAATGTAGAAACTGCCATAGAGAAATACAGGCAAGAAGTAGTGGTCAATAAGTACAAAAGAAATACCTAATTAAACTGTGAGTTTGTAATATTAGAAATAAATAGTACTTCTTCCCTGCTTTCTTTCCTCCCTTGTGATCTTACAGGACCTTTTACATTTAGTACAAAATAATTTCAGGCTTTTGTCTACTTGCACCCAGGTTTTTCTCCTTTGTATTTTTTCAAGATTTCTTTTCTTTTGCACATTTGCACATTACCCTTGGACCTATTATCTTTCATGTAGTTAGAAATACAATTTTTAATAGTGATCCCCTACCAGATAATAAGAAGATCTGAATACGTGTCTTTCAATACCTGTACGTTTTAGAAAACAGTTGTCAGAAAGACAGATGTTTGTTGTGGACATCTTGAAACCATGGAAAGTATGTGTTGCTAGATACCGCCATCTTACCAGAAGACAGGTGAATGACTTTTAATTTCAGTGCCTTACCATCTTTTCTTCTGGTACATCTGTAGCATCAATTAACCTAAGTTTTCAGTGAAAAAATTAATAGGGTTGTGCTTAAGTGGAATATGGATATACCTATGTAGAAAGAAAATAATCTGCACACTTGTTATGCAAGTAGGATTATGGCAATAAACACCTACTGCTTGGCAGAAACACATATGTTTATCATATTCAATTGAGCAATATTTGAAATGCAGTGCACGATGAAATTCATTGACATTCTCACCATAAAGCTCTCATTGCAGCAGTGATAGCAGGTGATAGTTCTACAAGCACATGTCAAATCTGTGCTTATCTATTTTGACATCTGTTGATGGAAGCTCTCTTTTTCTATTTAAGTGGACAATAACCTTGATATTCCTTGTGAGGAGTAGAAGCCTACAAATGTTATTTTAAGAAGGATGTCTCAGCTTGTGATTTATACCCATCATAGCAAATTAGCAAACGAAAACATCAAAAAACAAACATTGGCACATTTCAAATAGATCCTCTTGCAACATTAAATCTTTAATTGTTTTGTTCATAGGCTATAGCTATTTTGTTGAACTTTGAGGATGTAAAAGAAATTTATTAGAATTTATTTTGTGATAATTATGTTGTCCCCTTCTCACCCAGTTTGGTTGCTGGCCTGTCCCTATAATAATCCTTCATTAACAGCATTTTCCATTTCTCTATTTTCCATAAAATAGAAATGAGCTTATGGAATAGTTATGGGAAAACATTTAGAAACATGACAAGCTTTCTGTGTTTTCTTTAGAATAAAGTCAGGCACACTCCTTTAGGAGCAAAGTATGGCACCAGCCTGAGGTATAAACCAGAAGTATTTCCTTTTGTTTCAGAATCCATAGTTGACAATATTACAGAATTTTTCAATAGCAAAAAGTATTTATTTATAAAGTGAATTAGTATATTATTTTCAGTTGAATCAACTATGGGTTTCTAAGCCCAAACTATGCACCTGCAACAAGTTGTTGCTTTGTTTTTTTTTTTAACCAGGACTGTATTATGCATCTACAGTAATACTACAGTGAAAAGTTGGTAGAGGTGAATGCATTTGTATGATAATTCTTTAATGATTAGGGCTAAGTGACTGATGTTTCCTCTATCTATCTATCTATCTATCTATCTATCTATCTATCTATCTATCTATCTATCACCTATCTGTCTGTCTATGTGTCTATCTTTTTTTTCTGACATCAGTTGGGAAGGTATTCCTTTGAAATAAATTAGGGACTTAATTAGGGTCTTAAAAAAATGGGACTAGAGCATTAGTTGACAAGATTCTTCCATTACCTTTTAGCAATGGGATGGACCATATTAAGTACACTGGATATTGAGTACAACTGATAAAATTAATTCCTGTGGCAAGTGAAAAACTATTTCTGTGGCATCCCTCAGATCAAATAGTGCTTTTACAGGTCGTGTAATTAAAAAAAAAAAAAATCCCCTTGCAGGACAACCGCAAGTTCACTTACAATCGCCGAATACAATCACTCATTTGAAACATAGTAGTAATTTCTAAATGGTAGTGTAATTCTTTCCTACTTCGTAGTTGCTTTGCTTTGTTTGACTATAATAATTATGATGTTCATTACTGGCAACTGGTTAGATGCCGCTATTCATATAGTGAAACAAACTGCAGTGTAAATGTGCATAAACAAAATTTTAATCTTGAAAAATCTCTTCCAAGTCAGCAGATACATCTTTAACAAAAGTGGTTGATTTCCGGACAACTGATAATCTTTAAAAAATTGTATGCTGTCCTATAAAATTAAAATTTTAAGGGCTCTTTTCCCTCCCAGATTTTGAATTCTTTTGCCATGGAATGCAAGATTCTCAGATATGCAATTCAAAATTAATTTGAAGTACTCAGTGTTAGGATGAGCACTACCTCTAATTTTTTACTGCTTTTTATTTCTAGTTTAGAACTTAATTTTAACTCTTTTTATAGATTTAAGCCCATTCATTTAGTAATACCTTTCAATTTTAATCATTACATGAGCTCTATTTGCAGTACAGAAAAATATTTTTTCATATCAAAAATCAGTGGTACTTTCCAACTAACATGTCATAGCATTAGATGATCCTAAAGAAAAACGGATAAATCAGAACATATCTACAAATAGCTAAGCCTGATCTAGGTTATTGACGGAGAAAATTTTTATGACTCACCAGAAACAGTAAAAATCCTGGGATTTCTTGTACTTCTGTAATCCACTTCTACACAACATGCAATATACATGTACTATTTTGGCCTCTTGCAAGGCTTTTATTATGCTGAGAACCTGTTTCAGAAACCAGTTTCAACTTAACTAGAAGAAACAGCTTCTTGTTAGTATTCACATTTCGTGTTGTTGATGGAAAACTTCCTGTTAATTCAAGCAGGCTTGATTGGACTAAATGAAAGAGCTGCTTGTCAACAGTTTCTGAAACAGTAGGTGTGCTGGAGTAGAAAGCTGGAAAATCATGAGTAATTGTTTACAACAACTGTGAAGAGAAATGTAAATACAGAGAAGTCTTTCTTTAGAAACCTTTGCATTTGATTTGATCAAACAATGAAATCTGTGTTTTTATTGTAGTTATCAATGGATGAGAGCTAAAAGGCTTTTTTTGAGTTGTATATTTAGATTTTTAGGTATGCCAGGAAATGCTTCTGAAATTGTAAGTGAAAACCCAAACCTTTCAAATGAAAGGAGAAAAAATGCTGGGAGGGTAACTAAATGAAGACACTTCAGTTCTGTGGAGACCTCTTAGTAAAAATGAGAGGCAAATTCTCTTCCAACCCTTACTCTTATCCTGGGCTATAACACTTTGCAGGATCAATCACCATGCCTAATTTTTCTAACACCAAACTTAATTTTCATGTTAACAGAAATTTACTGGTGATCAGCATTGCCACAGCAGCCCTATCCTGTCTCCATCTTTACCCTTGTCTGCATTTCCACATCCTCTGTGGTCTTTACATTCTAGTAAGAAAACCTCTTGTTGAGGCATTCTCAATACACAGCTTTAGCAGTAAAAGGCTAATATTATCCAGGACATACCTTCCTAGATAACTGCAAAATATAGGCACTTTTCACATCTCCCAGCTAGTCCTTATTCTGGGTGCATTAGACTTCAATTCACCTAGCAGTTAGGGTAACATTAGGATGAAGAGAAAATCATCCATGAGCCAGAACAAATGAAAAACCATTTTTCCCTTCCTGCATGATTTTATTTCTGAACTAGCAAGTATTACTGGATTCAGCAACAAACAAACTTGCTCCAGGCTAAGCTTACTCCATACCTGTGAGAGTTTTGAACATGAATGTGTGACCTCTGATGACTTTTTCAGTGTAATTTACTGATTGGCATTTATTCAGGCTTTGATGTTCCAGAACTCGATCCAGACCCATCTAATTTTCTCAGTTCCTGTTGTGCAAATTAAGAATAATATGATAGTGTGTGACATAGGCGTATAATGTAAAGTACATTATTGTTTGTGAATTGGTACCACATGGAAGTATTGAGTATTGATGAGGAAATAAATAATTCAAGTGCTCAGGAAAGAGTTTGAGTGTTGTGTAGTAAATTAATTCTTGACAGTAAATGAGCAGGGCACAAATCTGAGCTTATTGCTTTTAAAATGCGAGCATAAATTTGTAATTAATACATAAGTCTGCTGAGGAGGTACCATGGCTGATCCCTTCAGTTTTGCAAAAATAAGGGCAAATACTTGGCTGTTATTAAAGCTGAAAGAAGAACAAAGTCTGGGTTTATAAAGGAGATGGGAGTAAGGACAAGAAGACTGATTATGTACCAATACCCTGAACTTTGAGTTGAAATGAAATGTTAATGTCAGCTAAGCACAGCCAAAATATGTTGTTTGCATTATACTTTTCTAGTCCCTTTCTGTTTTTGTGTTGGGGATCATAAATTATGTGACCTACATATTTTCCTTTTAGGAGACCATATCAGTCTTGCAAATCATGGGACTGGAAGTTTTTACTTACTGTTTTGCTAAGACATAATTTGCTAATGATTTTAGAAAAAAGAAAGTTGTTGTCATTGTTTTCTCATATATCTAATTAATAAGGAATGTTTGTATTTCCAGTTCTGGTATAAATTCTTAACTAAGTTAGGTAGTCAGTGGAACTCCTTCAGTCCAGTTAAGTGCCTGCAGGGGTGGAATTATTCAGATACCAAATTTCATTTCTTAACAAGGATTTTCAATGTTAGATCTTCATAGGTTCGTATCTCTGAACGTTATCCTGCTCTTGGTGTGACTGTTTATGCTATTAATTATTAATTTTCTGTGGACAATGACCTAGGAAGAATGATTCCTGAGCTGATATCTAAGACTGTACCCAGTTTTCAATGTATTTTATTGAAGTCTTCATACTACTTTTTTTTTTAATCTTGTCTTATCTGCCCTCTTTCTCTATCCTGTCATTGTGGCAAAGATGTCCTAAATTTGCTAACAAAGTAAAGGGAAGGTGAGAAAAAAGGCTCATGCAAAAAAGAAATTGATGCCTTTGCTAAGTAAGAACTATTGATAATCTAAGGGATAAACCAGGAGAAGACTAAGCAGTTTGTTGTCAGGACAGTACTATCTTTTTGATAGCTTTGTTTGTTGTCTTTGAATTCTGTTCCCCTGTGCCTGTTCAGAGGATGTCATAAGCTTTTCTGGCTTTCCTTTGTGTCTCCATTCTGATTTAGATGAACTTTATCTTTTCTGAGGTGGGGAAAAATGGTTGCTGTGAACAGTATATATTTTTGTGTTATTGCAATATATTGCTACATTTCTGTGTCATAGCTTCCAAGTGCATTGCAGAATAACATATCTAACAATATTTAGAATATCTTACTATGCAACATCTACTTTCTCCCATCTGGGAATCACTGATCTCCATGGAATCGCATTGGTTATATGTGTCACTATTTGTGTAGCAAGTTCAGAACACCTCAATATAGTGCAAAAGTTTCTGAAATGTGTAATTTCAGTAGATTTAATTTTTATTAAATGGCTTTGTGGAAGATTTATTTATAGAATTGAACATTTGTTTATAGAATCACAGTGTACTTTGGGTTGGAAAGGACCTTTAAAATCATCTAGTTCCAACCCCACTGCCATGGGCAGGGACATCTTCCACTAGACCAGATTGCTCAAAGCTCCATCCAGCCTGGCTCAGAACACTTATGGGGATGGGGCGTGCACAGTTTCTCTGGGCAACCTGTTTCAGTGCCTCACCACCTTCTGAGTAAAGAATTTCATCCTAACTTCAAAACGAAACCTGCCTTCTCTCTGCTTAAAATCATTGCCCCACCTTCTGTAACTGTCACAACTCCAATAGACTAGTGGCTATTCCGTTTCACCAAGTGGTCCTAAACCTGCTCTTTGCTTATAGTGGGAGGGACTTCACTGCCCCCACACTCACTCAGAGGATCAGGGACTTGAAAGAGCTAGAAGGCTTGACTGCCAGGTGAAGACTGAGGCAAAGAGGTCACTGGGCACCTCAGCCTTCACTCTATCAGTCAACACTAGTTCAACCTGCTTGCATATCATGGGATAGGCTTTCCTTGGACTTTGTTTTCCGAACCTGTGGATTTATAGGATCCCTTCTAGTTATTCTCATGTCCCTTGCCTAGACCTGTTCCAGATTTTATGTGGCTTTCTCCAATACCATCCTTAGACATTTCAACCATATCTGTGTATTCTTCACAGTTCGCATGTTCCTGCTCCCACTGGTTCTGCATTTCTGTCTTATTCCTCAGTTTGAGTAGCAAATCCTTACTCAGCTATGCTGGTTTCCAGCCTGCTTTACTCATTTCCCTACACACAGGATAGAGAGCTGTTGAACTCTTAAGTAAAGTGTTCCTTAAAGAGCTGAATTTGTTGTGTTTGATAGAACATAGAGTGCTTTGCTTTACAAGGCATGGCAAGACACTGTACATCCTTAGGGATGAATATGTATTTCAAATGCCTCTGCATTTTGGTAAATCATATATTCTGATTTTTACTTTTGACTGTCAAGGTAAGGAAGCGGGGAAAAAATACAAAAGTAGTTTCTCTATTTCACCTGAATTGTCTGTCAGAAGGCAAGTCCTATCACTTTTTTTTTTCAAGAAGACCCTTAATTAAACTCTGTGTGACAGTTTCAGTCTCTTCATGGAAGTCTCCCACGTGGACTGAGAGTGGGAGAGGCTAGAGATTGTACTGCATAGGACAGGAAAGCACTGAGGGATCAGGATAGCTGTAGTGAGTTACTTTGAATGTAAAGGTGTTCTGTGTGAATTTATACTGGCTCAGTGAATCATCCTTGACTTCGGCTGGTAGTAGTAGCTATTCATCTTTTGCAGGAAAACCATGCAGTGCTGATTGTTGTCATGACTACTGTCATATTAAAGTCAACGTGTTTTATTCTGCAGAATATTTCCATTTTGCACCTCTTTTTAAAAATTTATTTAGTCTGTTTTGTCCAGTTTTGTAGTATCTTAGGTGGTGGTTAGCTGCCAACTGGCAAAACACAAAAGCTGAAAACGTTAAAGAAATGGAAAAACGTGGTAGACAAATTTGGGGTAGTTGTTAATGCCTCATCCAGGAGGCCTTCTTCTTGCTCATTTTTGATCCCTTCATACAGTCCTGATGGTGTAAAACACAGAAGCAATTTAACATGGTCAGTCCCTGGGTCTACTTGTGTGCTCAAGCTGAATCAGAGCATCTAGTGGTTGTCATCTTTTTTCTCTCTATCACTGTAGTCTCACTGCTGTATTGGCATGGCATTTGATGATCCTCCAATCAAATTTCTTCCCTTCCAAGCAAAAGGGACCCCTTGTTAATTAATCACTTTACTCTCCCATTCCTTACTGCTATATGTAGAGGCCATAGCCCTGTGCATGAGTCATGTGGATCTCTTCCTGTGCGTTCTCTGAGCTCTTGAACTTTAAGATATATATACAAGGTGGACTTTCTTTTTGTTTTGGTCATTCATTTCCTCGAGCTTTTAGAGAAAAGGTTGAGAGTCAGTGATATATGCTATTGAAACAGTACAGAGTTGAAATTGAGTTATAGTTCTAAAGGCATAAAATGTATTTTCTTTGAAAAATGATAAAATTACCTGATGTGAAAAACCACTACTGTAAGACTGATAAGCCATTGCAAAGGACAGGGTACCATAATAATGGCAACTTGAATTATAGTCCACTTTTTAGTGGGGGGTGGGGGAATAAACTCTGCTGGTCTTCATCCTCCTTGTCTTGTCAGTATTTTCTTTGCTACTTTTTATGTTTGTTAGAATCTTTTTCAAATATTCAAAATTCAAGGTATTTTCTATATTGTTTAGAATGCATCTTTCCTGAAGATACATTTTATTTCTAGAATGTTCTCTTGATAATCAAGTCCCTTTTCCTTTTTTTCTTACATCTCAATTTCCATATGCCCTTCAAAATTTGCAGACTGTTACATCTTTCAATTGTCACTTAGCCAGTTTATAAGCATCATGCCAATATTTAGCTCGGGAATCTCTTCCATAAATTTGTCCTTAGAGAGCTGCTTATGGTGCTTCTGCCTTTATTTTACTGACTGCTAATTTACGTGCTTATTTTTGTTACTGAACGAAAAGATGTATTTCTTCTAAAGTGTTACTGGGATCTTACCAAGTACATGCATCTTTTGATGTGTTGTGTTGTTTTATGCTACTTCTTTCTTTGTCTATATAAATCAAAAATATACTGTTTAAATTTTTTGCTATAGTGTCTGTAAATTATATGTGCACTCCATAAATGGCATGGGATCTTTCTTCATGCATCCAGCTACAACATTATTAATACATTCTGACTTGATTTGATATCATGCATTTAGTTTTAATTGTGAGAATAAATCCATATGTTGCTTTTTATCTGATCATTTGGTGTTTATAAAAAAACATCTATTTCGGGGGTTTTTTTTCCCTATTATTCTGTGAGTTGGTGTGAATTTTCACAGATATTTACCTTATCTTTTGGAATCTCTGAATATAAGACATGCAGATAGTATGGAAAGACTATTCAGCCATCTCTGCATTTCAATTTTCTACTATTTTTTAAACAATATGCTTTATTAGTAGCAATTTATAGTAAAGTTTATGAACATAAAGGGATTTGACAGATAAGTAGACCTGAATGACTCAGTATCCAGTTTGTTTTTAATGTGTCTAGTTATCAATTGCACAGCAGATAGCTTCTATTAATTTCATTTTATTAAAGGAACCATGATTATAAGTTAAATGAAGAGTACTTGGGGAAGGATAAATTATAATAGGCCATGGAATCACTTGCCATTAAACAGAATGTCCTGGTATTTTTGCATAGTTCAAATACTTTTGCATTAAATATAATTTCATTCAAAACCCAATTCAAGATAGTTAATGTGATTTGTTAGATACCAACTGTTAAGAGGGCATGGTGTTTGAAAAATAAAAAACTAACCCAAAATGTATGCTGGTAATTCCCTGGTCTCATTTTGAGAAACTGTCCTTGTTTTGGGTCATCCATTCAATTCCAGTAAAGTATCAACAAGTTTTCATAACTGTCTAGCTGGCATTTTGTAAATAATAACCTGTTTGCTTTGTTCTTAAGGACCAACATTTGATTAGTGCATTTTATTGACAATGAAACCAAGCCATGTGCCCTGTTTCCATTGTTGTCTTGCAAGCAAGTGAAATCCCTCTGCAGTTTTTGAATGCTAAAAAAGTAAAAACAGTGTACTACAAAGACATTTAAAGCAATAGTGCTTGCAAAATAGAAAGAACATAGGTAGTATGTTTGCTGCTAGAGAAACGTCTTTCAGTAGGGAAATAAACACAATGCAAACAAATATCAGTTAATCTCAGTTATTATTATATGGAGATTAGTTGAATAAAAAGATAAAGGTTCTGCCAACCTTTTGCTTTTAAGCACCTGTGAGAAGGCTCTCAAGGGTATACTGTATAAATATGAGTTCTGTCACAAGCATGACTTTAAATATTTTATGAGTTCTGCTTCAAATGCTTCTGCACTGCAAACAATTTCACTATCTATAATAAGCATATTTCAAAATAATTTTTATAAACTTTGTTACTGTTTTAATCACTTGGCCTGTATTTAAGAAAGCAAAATTGTTCATGAAAGCCAGAAATTTTTAAAGCAAGTATCACTTAGTGAATAATTTGTAAATCATGCTGTTCTTTCTAATGGACTTTCTGGAGCTTTGAACTGCATTGTTTCTCTTTGTGACCTTAAAATGACTCCTCTTGTCTTTGTAATATGGGAAGGTGTCTCTTAACCATGAGTACCAGACATAACAGTCTTAGAAACTTTCTAAGACAGCTTTTCAGACTGTAAGGCAGTTTGGTGCTTGTGAGTTCCACTACTAAGGCAGTGTTCTGCTGTATGACTACCTGTGACTAGCAGGACTTGTAAGGCCTCAGCTGGAGTACTGTGTGCATTTCTGAGTTCCCCAGGACAACAAAGACATGGACATACTGGAAACAGTCTAGAGAACAGCCATCTCCTCAGCAAAGAAGGCTGAGAGCTGGACTGGCTGTCCTGGTAAAGAGAAGGCTTGAGGGATCTTGTCCATGTGTACAAATACCTAATAGGAGGGTGTAAAGAAAACGGAGCCCAGCTGTTTTCAGTGGTGTCCAGTGACAGAGCAATGGGTAATTGTCACCGTGATCCTCTTACACCCACTGTCTACCACCATGTCATTGTCCATGAAGTGAAGCAATCAGTTCTGTCTGAACATGAGGAAACATGTTTTTCAGCATGTGTATGACTGACCATTGAGGCAGGCTGGCCAGGGTAATGGTCCTGGGCAGTCTCTTCAGATGGCCCTGCTGGATCAGACCAAAATGGACCAAATGATCTCTAGAGGTTGCTTCCAACTTCAACCAATCTGCAGTTGATTTTACAATTACAATGTTTAGTTGTTAATATCAAACATGATTTGGTTACCTTTTCTCAATCTTCTACAACGAGCAAAAATAGGTGTGGTAGACACAGGTGACTAGTAAAATTACTTTTTTGCAGGAAGTCTGGTAAGTTCATCAATCACGTAGTAAATAATGTCCTCTTGCCTTTCTTATACTCATCTTGTGATAGATGAATTGAGGTGAGTGCTCTCCGATCTACTTCAAATCAGCATCAGTAAGGACTGTGGCAGTTTATGCTTCAAGATAACAAAAAAAAGAGAACAGTTTCTCAGCAATATCATAGTGCAGTGGCTGTTTTACAAATGGATGATTGCAGTGTTCTGTATTAGCTAAAATTATACCTGGACTGCTTTGTTAGGGGCTAACTTTTTAAATGTTCAAATTTTGTACACTTTCTTGCCACACACATGCAAAAGGCATGTACTTATAGTGAGAAATAAAGCTTGCCTATTTGACTCTGAGATCTAGACATTGTAAAGGGAAACAGAATGTTGCAAAACTTAAATGGCTAAGAATAAGTTAACACAGTGCCAGATATGAATATTCCTAAGGACATAGGCCATGCAGTCTCTGATATGTGAGAAGTCCTATAAAAAATACAAGTATATGGATTTATTTTTATTTTCCATTCTCAGATAACTAACAGGTATAAAACATGGCTGAGAAATGGGAAGAATCACATCACTTTACTACCTTCAGGAAAATGCAGCGCATTTCTCCTAAAGCAGCCCAGGGTAGTACTAACTTACTTTATGACTAGGATAAATAATTAGCATTGTTAATATCAGAATTAACTTGGATTTATAGATTAGAGATATCATGACTGTTGTAACTTTTTAGTTTTTAGTGCTTTGCATGATAATGCATTTGTAAGAACACCCCCGCAAAAAAAATTTTAAAAATATATAATATAGAAGTAAGATAATTTACATATGATAATGCATTTGTAAGAACACCCCTGCAAAAAAATTTAAAAAATATATAATATAGAAGTAAGATAATTTACATTTTTTAAAGTATTTTGCTAGCTTTATTTGTTTGCATTTTGCTAGCTTATTTTTAAGTGATTGAAGACACTATTTAAAAATTCTTAATCTTTTACCACTACTGTTGATAAACTACAGGCCATATCCAAAAAGGCAGTGTTCCTTCTTTCACTTCTGTGGTTTTCTCCTTGGGTTTGGGAGTTTTTGCATTTTTCTTCTGTTCTCTGAAACTCATGATTTTTATGAGTGATCATTATTCTGATCCTTTTCTTTTCAGTGGGTGTTCTAACTGTTCTTTAGTAAACTGCTGGAGTCTGGCTGTTTTGCAGTCAAGGACTGTCCCTTTTATTAGCAAAGGTATACCTAGCAGGGTGCAGCATGTTTGTACTAATTTCCAGTTGTTACAAATGTTCTCTCATGGTCTCCTGTAATTTGAAACTTGATACACATCTGACCTAAAACTGATGATTAGTCTGTGTATGCAGTCTGCAGAAAATATGTCATATTAATAGAAGAATATAGGGAGCTTGAAAATGTTAATGAATTTTCAATTTCAATTCCGTTCATGAGCATTACCACACTAACATCCACAATATGAATGACCATTATGAAGAACTTGACATATGTGTAGAAGACACAGTCTTTCCAGAAGGCTTAATTATTCCCTAATAGTTTATTTTCCACATCTCCCTAATGGCAATGTAAAAATTAGTATAAAATTAATCAGGGAGAGAGAAATCCTTCTAAATTTTAATTTCATACTTCTCAGATTTGTTATATGTAAGGGCAGTTCTAATAGAATTTGTCAGATAAACAGTCAAAAATCTTAGAATAGCAGAGGGCAAAAGAACATAGGAAGACACAGCATCCTAGCATGAGTTTTGCACTTGCTAGGTCACTCCACTGAGATACTCTCACTAGGCATTGTTTAATAAGTTTACTGAGCTACTGATTAAAAAAATCAAACAGCACAGACCTTAAAAAAAGTCTTGCCACAGTCATGTACAGCGAGAGCAGCAGATAAGTGAAATGGTGTTAGGACATACTTACATTTAAGAAATTTTTCTTAACAGTTTTCAGGATCTAGTGAGAGAGACTTAGCTTGTGTTGGGTCGTTACTCAGTTAAAAATAACCTTTCCAGGTCATGTCATTTTGTTTGCCGCAGTGAAATAAGTTTATTTCAGCAGAATGAGGCCGTTATTAGCTTGGCAGAGTCCACTTGTCAGAATTTTATGGAGCAGAACACCGTTTGGCTTGGAAATTCAATAAATACTGTAATGTGAGAGGAGTTAAACTCCAAGGGCTGAAGGGGCACAGTCTTGGGAATTTGTCACTAATGCATTGTTCGACACTTCTGTTGAGAAAGTATCAGGATATATGACGAATGATAATTAAAAATCCTGCAGACATCTCTCTCATGATACTAGGTGATGTTAAATCTATGGACTGAATATAATTTTTGTATTGAAGAAGAATACCAGTAATGTCAAAAGTGAACATAAATGCTTTGCGCTTCTATTTTTATCTACTTTATTTCTCCTACATGCAGTTCTCCTAACATTGGGATGGTTTAGCATGGTTAAAGGATATCTACAATTAAATGTAGTTGAACTATTATTGTTTAAATTAGCATGGGAAAAATTTGCTCTGCGACGTGTATATATCTGAAGTGTGGGAGGCTGATTTTCTGTCTCCAGTGGGAGAGGAATAGCAAAACTAATTGCTCTCCCTGCAAGGTGAAACTATGCAATTCAGTCATATAATAATTTTAGATGCAGGGATGAGGTAGTCAGCAAAAATGGTTGGGGTGCCCTCAAGCTATCCAGACTTCCTGCTTATGCTTGGAACACTATCATTTGAAACACGTTATAAAGTATTGCCTGTTTGAACAAAAAGATTACTTCCAGATGGAGTAATTTTAGGTTTCCAGTCATATACAGTAACATTTATAGACAATGAGCTAATTAACCATTGAATAGATGGTGGAATATTGGTTATGCAATGTCATTCTGTCAAAACTAGATGTTGTTTACTAAAGAAATGTACACTTGACATAGGTGTTACTGTCTGGACATTGAAATACTACTTGGAAAGCCCTGCTTTGTACTACAGATGAACCTGTTTCAATAATTTTGCCAAGTATTAATATCAGGTAATTTCTAGAAGGTGAAGGATTCCCATGAGGAAGTCAAGTGTTCCATCATAGCATGAAACAATTTTTAACATATTCTAAATTGTATTAACTATCTTTTCTCGAATTTATTATTTTTTAGCTGTTCAGTCTGGGGGTTTTTGTCATACAAATATAAATTTGGAAAGAGTTAAAACTGAAGTACCCAGTATCAATTCAAAGCAGTTCCTCTGTGTGTAATATGACCAAGTCCAAAAAATACAGTGTTATTAATTTGATCAAAGTAGTACTACCTTCAGTATTACTTGGATAATGCTAACATGCTTCTTGGTATCACTACGCAAGTGGCATATGAGAAAAATGTGATTGTGTTTTGATATTCATGTCTATTTATTTTATTTTATTTTATTTTATTTTATTTTATTTTATTTTATTTTATTTTATTTTATTTTATTTTATTTTATTTTATTTTATTTTATTTTATTTCCCACTGACATTCCACCTCTTGGAAATGCCAGATTATTTTATTTTATTTTATTTTATTTTATTTTATTTTATATTTTTTTATTTTATTTTCTGTAGTATGCTTTTCTTTTTTTCCCAAATCCATCGTAATCTGGATCTTCTTTTCATTCTAAATAGAGTTATCTTCTCTGCACTGCTTCTACTCACAGAAATTGGTGTGTTGTGGTTGATGCATCTGTATTTACTATTCATACAGATGTCCTGTAGATCATAGTAACTTGTAAATCTAGTTCTAGGCAAGCACTGGAGAATAGTCTCTGAACTTTATCTCACCTAGGATAGCATATATCTCTTTCCTTTGCAAGTGTTCTCACATTTACTTTCAAAATAAGAGCATGCCTTGGAGTTACCTATTCATTTAATTGTACCAGAGTTCCACTAGTCCTAAAATGTGTCTAAATGTTGAGACTGCTGATTCATATGTTTTAATTATACCTTTTTATGTGAATAAAATAGTTTTTCAAATGGCTTGCCATACACTCAAACTCCTTTAAAATTACATGAAATTACTTCATAAAACAAAAAGCAAACACATTATAATGTCCAGATTAATTGCATTTGGTTAGTGGATAATAACTCTAGTTGGACACAGAAGAAATCATTCACAAATTAGTAATTCCCAGAAAGCATTTCATCTGGATAAGATGTGTATGCTTATGGTATATGGACACAGCTTACCAAAAGGATCTGTTCAGTGATATCCTGAAGCAGCAATAAACAAATATACCAGAATAATTGACACAGTTTACTGGCATTTCACAGTTTATATGCTGTCACATTTATATTAGTTTCTGGCAGCTTTGCATACTGGTGGCTAAAGATACCTTTTTTTAACTCTTCATTCAATCAGTGCACTTGGTGTTATCTTGATACTTTGTGGGTTTTTTGACTAGTACTAAAATTAGAACTTTTAAATCATAATTTTTAAAATCATATTACTGCAGAAATTTTAATAAAGAAGATTAACCAGATAAAGGTTTTCTAAAGAAAGCATGAATTGTATACACCAGAGAATTAAGAAATTATGACATTACATGGTGCTGGATTTTATTGCTATTTACAGAATACTTTCTCTTGGATCTAGAATGAACTTTTTCTTTGATTATTTTACTCTTTCAAGATTATTCAGCACTAGCAGATACTGTGCTTAGATCAAAAGGGTAGGCAGAGTTTTATATTTTGATTTATTTGATTTACTTGCTGCCTTGGCTTCACATAGTACAGTTTGGTGGGTTTGGTTTGGTTTTTTTTGTTTTGCCTTTTTTTTTGGGGGGGGGGTTTTTTTTTTTTTTTTTTTTGTTTTGTTGTTGCTGTGGTGGTGTTTTGTTTTGGTGGGGGGATTAGTGGGTGTTTTTTTGTTTTGCTGCTGTTTTTTTGTGTGTTTGTTTGTTTTTGTTTGTTGGTTTTGGTTTTGATTCGGTTTTGTTTGTTTATTGTTAAAGTGCTGTCCGGGGGGGGGCGGGGGGGGGGTAAAGCTTGCTATCCTAAGCACCTGAAATAATTGTCCTGAAATGATCTGAATATTTTATCCAGACAACATTGAATTTGGACTAATTATCAGTACTATCATAGATTTATGCTTTTAGAAAGAAAATTTTTGTTGTTGTGGTTGGTTGGTTGGTTGGTTGGTTGGTTGGTTTTTGTTTTGTTTTTTTTTTTAATACAGGTGTTTGTAGTTGTTGTTTGCTGTGTTCTTACTAGGCATTCTGAGATTTTTATCTGTATCTAAGAGGACGGGCTCTAGATGAAGCACCCTCCTCACATTTATGACTGCAAGAGCCACCTGCTTGATTTATTTGTCCCAAACAGAGAAATCTTTGGCATGCAGTCATCTGGATACCTCTGTTTTGTCTGGAACTGGAAGAGGAAGGGTGTTGGAAGAGCAGTATTTCAACTATTGCCGAATCCTTACAGTTTAGTTTTTTTCAGCCCTTGTAAGCATTTCTTTTTCTTAGAGGTGATTTCTTATACTCAGCAAGTGTAGAAGTGGATCCCACTGTAGCAGTAGTTAAAAGAAATATAGAGAACATGGATGTTGGAATGAAAACACTTGTGCACAGTAGTGGATGCAGTGCTCTGTAGCTGACTCTGAAGGATGTTGTGAAACATCTGCATGTGGTTCATTGTTTATGGCAACCTTCTGCATGGGCTGAAGCAGAAGGAGGACTGACAGAGCTTCTGTTGCTGAGGCTGTGTGTTGTTAAAGGAAGTATTGCAATTCTGATTATGCAGTCCCGATGCATTCTGGAGTGACTTACAGTCTTCCAGACCAACATGATATCAGGTATAAACAACTAGGAATTTAGAAGTTTTGAGTGCCTTAAACACTCATTATTAGCCACAGTAAAAACTCTGCCATTAGTTACAATTAAATATTTCAGGTATTTCAACAATTGCTCTTTGACTTTATATTCTGGACATTTTTCATATTCTGTTGTGTGAACTGACATAATCTCTGGTTGTTGTTTGAGGGGTTTTTTTGATAATTAGTTTATTTGATTTCTGTTTCCTGGAATCTCTTTTCCTATAACTTTTTTGCTGTAGTTGCGGAAGAACTCTTACTTAGATTATGCAGGGGCAGTCATCTAGTGTCACTTAATTTTCAGAGAGTTAGTCATTAAAGCATAATATAATCTGAAGAATGTTTAGGAACCAGGTGATAACACTTTTCTTTTACCAGGTATGTAGATAGATAGATAGATAGATAGATAGATAGACACTTTTCTTTTACAAGGTATGTAGATAGATGACAGACAGATAGATAGATAGATAGATATTGTCCATCCATATATATAGAAGTGTATATGTACTTAAAAGTGCCACGTGTTTAAATCTGAAATTGGTAACATACTTGATTGTCCATGGTAATGCTTTTTTTCCACACGACTTTCAGAAGATTCTCATGGGTCTCAAGACCAGCAGGAGGCATTACTATAGTAGTTTGAAAATGTTCTCGCTAGCCAGAAGAACCAGTTGTTTGAAGTTAAGAGTAAAGTGAGTAAGAGGTTATCTTTCTGTGTAGACAGAAGCTGGTCTATTTCACTGACTATAAACAAAAAGCCATTCTCACAGTTTACGTAGTTCTTGCCTTATTCATCCTTTTAGCTCATTTTAGGAGCTGGCAACGATTACCCACCATTCTGTCTATCAGCAGCTTACTGCATATCTCTGCAGACATAGTATTCAAACTTTAGTTTTACATCTCTGAAAAGACAGTAATTTTCTGTGTCCTTGTTTGCCTACTGCTAAATTTAATGAAAGTTTAAGGAAAGCATATTCTAAATGAGAAATTAAAGAATCTTACAGGATTGTAAGACTAATGACATTGGTTAGGACAAGTACCTTCGAGCTTTGTATTGTGTCAGTGCATACTTTGATATAAATGCCCCAAAAGATGTCTAAAGAATCACAACAGAAATGGGGATGAGAAGTACAGACTTAAAGGAATGAAACATGCAGATTAAAAGCATATGTGAGAAGCACACATGCCTTTCAAACATGACAGGATGCAGAAAAAAGGTCTATGATTTAGAGCCTTATCAAGTCACACTAGCATTAACAACATTAAAATAAATAACATTGATAAATAATAAATACAATAATTAGAATTAAAAATATTTTCTTTTTAAAAGGAAGACAAAGTTTCACGTTTCTAAATCTGCTGAAATACTTTTCTTGTATTTGGTTCTTTGACCTTTATGGCATCAAAACCTCTCCTAAAATTAATGGAAATACTCTTGCTTTTAAATTTCAATAGTTACTGTGTTACATTACATCTGAAATAATTTTGCTGTTTTGCAATCAAAATGAATCTTTCATTAACTTGAGATACTCAATTTGTGTTTCCAAATGCAGACTGCATGTGTGTATGTTTTCAGAAATTCACAATGAGGGGGATAAAGAACACTTGAAAACACCTGAAACTGTCTGGGATATGAAATACTGCAATGGCATGTGAAGGTTGACTGAAGTGATTAGCAGTAGCATCATTAGCGAACCACCTTGATTTTGCTCTTCTACCCTTGATTTGCAAATTTTCATGTTTTACTTCGTGTTTCTTGGTCTTGTAAATGAAATCTAACAGACTTAATACTGTAATGTTGCTGATCTTAAAGAGATATTATCAGGGTCTGTAGATCATAATTCTTCTTCCCATATCAAGTACTGAAATTCCATCATAAAAAACAATTGATTTGGAAATAAAAGGATTTGTATTGTTGCACAAAGTTTTGGAATCTATATCAAAAGGGAGAAATGACAGCCACCTGTAATGGTAACTTCCAGAAGTCTGAGTACCTCATGTCTTCCTGACATGAGGTAAATGAATAAAAAATAAATTAAAATAAATTTTATTACTTAAATAAGGATTCAGTAATACATGTTTCTGTGTATGTGTGTGGGGTTTGGTTGCTGATGGTAGTTTTTTATTCCTGTCCTCAGAAGATTACTAGAGATACTATGATTATTTCTCTAAAGGATCCTGAAACTGCTTGGCTCACTTTCTCATGATTTGAAACTAATAAGGTGATTCAGAAATAAATGTTTTGGACTCAACCTTCCATTTGCAGTTATTTTGAAAAAATTTCAGTAGTGTGTGGAGAAATTATCTTGACCTGTGTATAGTTTCTTGATCAAAAAGTTGAGACCTTACCCTGTTTTCTAGCTCCCCATATTCTACTCATTGAGTCATACTGTATTTTTTTTTAAAAGTGTATGGGTCTTAATTTTGTTTTGCAGGGCTTTTTTGGGTTTTTGTTTTGTTTTGTTTTTATTTGTTTTTTTTAGTGTTGTTTGTTTTGCTTTCATTTCTGTTGGGGTTTTGTGTGTGTGTGTGTAAGATTTATTTAGAAACCAGTGTAATGCTTTTTTATTATGTGGACTTGCTTTTGAAGGAATTTATTTCTGCCAGACAGGGTTGTTCAGGTCATTCACGTTTCAAGTGAGAAGAAACACCATTTTGACACCAATGACTACTTCAGTTTGATTTTGATTATTACTTTAGCTTTCTAACTTCAAATAAATTTTTGGACTTGTTAAGTAAAAACTGAGAAAACTCATTAAGAGAATGTAAAGATAAAACCTCTTCATGTTTTTAAAACAGCATTGATACTACATTTGCCCAGTTAAGACTAACATTGACATTAAACTGTTAGCTTTATGTATGCTGTTATCTAAAAAACCTTTTCAGTTTACAAGGATACCACTGTGCTATTCTGTTTTATGGAGACAGGAGAAAAACAAAGAAACTACTTATTTACCAGGCTAAAATACTGACTTTAGGCAAATAATTTTCAACTTCTAGCATTTATAAATGATGGTAAACATATATATATGAAGGACCTCTCTGTTTCCTCTGAGACAACTATGTTAGCCATCTCAAAAGACTGCACTGTGATTGGGTGGCAAAATACAAGAATATTTAACACATTTTAGTCTCAGCCTTGTTTATGTGATTGATTGATCAATTGATTGACAGGATAAGGGATCCTAGGTTTCTTCCACTTTCTTCCTACTTTTTCAACAAATTCATTTGGTTTTGCTTTTTAGTTCTGTTCAAGTAGGCTACCCTTTAGACTGTTCTGATGTTAAGATGTTTCATCTAAGATTTTTAAGGAAAAATTGTTTACAAAAAAAACTGTTTACCAAGTAGTTAGCAATATTTCATGGCAGACACTGGTAAAAGAGCTCAGAGCAGTCCATTGTAATCATGGCATTTTTCTCAGTTTTACTGTGGTTAGATTTCTACTTTCACAGAGGAGTTTCATGTTTATGGTTAGTTTGCTGCTATGAGCAAAACCTACTAGTCCAGGTTTTGACCTTGGTGTATATATATGTTGACTATTTATTTTCTGAAATAAGGAAATAGAAGACAGCTTATTAGGAATCTGCTTTCTGCTTGTGAAAGAAATTGCGGCAGAAGATAAATAATCAAATTGTCACTGGGTGCAGACAAATGGCATGAATTGAAAACTCACTTCTGTGTCTATAATGAAATTTTTGCAATTTACTATCAACTTAATATGAAAACATGATTTAAAAGTTGTCTATATTGGGATTTAATTTGTTTTCTGACACCGTTTGTGAGATTATTTTAAAAGAATCTCACAAAATAGTTTTAAAATAGTGTGGCTTTTACAGTATCGAAGAGTAGTGGTAGTACATAGGGGCTAAAAGACTGCATTGTATTGGAGTTTGGGGAGCAGGTTTTTTTGTTAGTTTCAGGACAAGTAATTTAAGTTGGCCAGCTGACTTCCATGCTTTCATTTTATAGAATAGCCTTATTCAGTAGACTTTTCATCCACATTTTTACTACCTGTATTCTTTAGAATATAGATAAGATTTGGATTTTGGAGGGAAAGGATGGTATTTCAGTCTTCTGGCTTTTAATGCTACTATAATCAAAGCAAGATTAAAAGAAACTCCTAAATCAAGAGACCATCATTCTTTTAGTTCTCTGATTTACGATTCTAAGTGATTCTATTTTCTTCACAGTCTCTATGTTCATCAGTATGGTATAGTGTATTTCCAAGGTATTGAAATTTACTCCAGTTAATTTTTACTGCAGTACTACTGCTTTAATTAAAAAAAAAAAAAAATCAGAAAAATGTCCACATGTATTAAAATTTATATTTCTGTTCTAGTAAAGATATGTTGAGATCTGTAAAAATATTTTAATATTTTCTTCCTAAATTATTATAATTATTAATAACTGGTATTTGATATTATTTTAGAATGTATCTCTAAAACATAATTTTGCAAAGTTGAAGGAGCGGCGTTTGGAATTTTACAGATTACAGATTTTACAGAGTATTGCTTCATGCTCTCTATATTCCTATGACATTTTCAAAATTTAGAAATACTTCGCAATTTTAGGTTGCTTTATTTTTGTGCCGTTTAAGGCTAAGAATGATTACAGACATCTAATGTCCAAGGTCCATGATCTGAATAATGACCTGTACAGAATGAAAGAGAAGTGTAGACATTCTCTGCCATACCAGACATTTCAAGTGAGACTTATCGCTCACTTTTATACAAGCGTTAATTATACCTATTTCTTACAATAGCTCTTATTGATAAAGTTAAACTTAAGCAAGTTTTTTCCTCTTTCCAGGAGGGAGAGAATATTTGCATGACCTTAGATCACTTATGTGGTTTTGTAGTCCTTTCCTGGCTTAGTTGCAATGTGAATATATATTAAGAAAAGGAACATGTCTAAGCAGTTTTTTTCACTGACTGGAGAACCTATGTGCTTTCACACTCATCTGTAGGAAGAAGTATACAAAACAATTCAGAAGGATTGTAAGTGTTAAATAAACTGGAATTACAACTATTATTAAGTGGAAGTCTCTCAAAGTGTCTAAGCAACACATCTGCTAATTATCCTAAAAATGTATTATCTATTTTAGAAAAAATAAATAATTGTATATCCACCTTAAAGTTTTAAAATAATATTTTCAGAATAAATGCTATATATAAGCAACATATAGATTTATGTATGCATCATTTCAATTTCTTGTGTGTCCCATCTGCTGTCATGTCACTTTCTGCTGATAAAAATTCAACAGACTGTTTAGGTTCTTTGAAATGAGAACATAGTGGAAGTACTCTGGAGAATCCTTCAGAAAGAATTGCTAAGAAAAGCAGGTGTGTTGGGTAAGAGGTAGTATTTACCAGATTCAGTCCACTGCACTTCTCCTTGTTTGAAAGACATGTAATATATCTTTTAAATTTAGCTTTATATCTGTTTTTTCTTTATCATGTCAGGCTTGGGAAGTGAATATTGTGAACTGCAAATAGTTTCTCTGAGACAAAGGTGAGCTCTGTCAGCAGAGCAAATTGCATCATGGTCTGTCATTATTCTTCAAGTAATTGAATAATAAAACAGTGATTTTACTCTGACTGTTGGTGTAATCGGTTTTGACTCAGACACAAGTTCCTTCCCTGAAATTTTGTTTGTGAATTTTTTTTTTTTAATTTCATTCTGATGATTTACGGATGTATAAGAAAATGTATCTACATTTCTGTAGAAATACACCTATGCAGCTAGATGTATCTCTGTGCAGAAATATGGATTCACCATATACATACACCAGGGATTACAAAAAATTAGATTTAGTGTGTGACTCAAAAGAAACATGTTGAAATCACCTTAAGGAAAAAAATAAAGCTTCCTTTTTAGTTCACGGTTTATTAGAAGAGTGATTGAATCAGTGTGTGTGCACCGTAACAGGAGAAATATATCTTGCTAATAGATATATTTTTTTTTGCCTCATAAAAAGTCTTAAAGAGTGTCGGAAAAAAAAAAAGAGTAATTCAAATAGGTTCTCTTGTCAGTCGTCTGATAATTAGGCAGTCTGATAATTCATACTTCTTGAAGATGTGTTGTATAAAGACAAGTGTAGTGAAGACTGACATCCTGTTGTAAAGTAGATATCCAGTGTTTTCAGGATGTTGAAGTAAGAATTCTGTTACAGATCCATTTTCAAAGGAAGTTTAGTAGTGTTTTAGTACTCAGTAGAATGTCCCCATGACCATGCTTGAAGGTGAGATTTTATTTTTTTTTAATTAATATAAAGATCTGCAAACATCACTTAGAAATTAGAGAACCATCCTTTTAGGTAGTGGAGGGATCAGCCTATTTACCTCAGCTGCTTAAACATGAATATTTGTTTAAATGTTTACTGACCTTTCTGTAACTAAGTGGAATATTGGGTGTCTTAGATTCAGTTAGGATTAGGGTTCAATATTGTGTCTGTGATACTGAGTCAGGAAAGAAACCTTTTCAGGAGTATTTTCAGAAGTTTTCTCATGATTGCAGATCCACTAGGAAGCCATAATTCACTTAACTTCCATGGATAACTTCAAAGTGATAGCATAGGAGTAGACAGAGTTGTATGTGTGTGCAGTTGGATATTCCTACAGAAAAGTAGCATAATCTTTCTGTGTGTTCATATTTTAACCTCTAACATAGATGTTACTTCCAACATATATTCACAGAGCTCCGTTCTGTTTTCTAAAATGTGCCTAATTTCTAAAGGGGTTTCAGTGTCTAAGTTTTATTGGATTTTACTGTGAGGAAAAGGTAGGAAGCGCTGAGGGTGACAGCAATGATTACTAAATTAGAAGTCTATTTAATATAAAACAAAACATGAAGAAGAATAGTGTGTTAGCAGATTATTTTTCTATTATAGTTAAATATTTTTCTATTAAAATTAAATATTTTTCTATAATTGAACAGTAGCAGAATATTGAGAAATTACAGAATTAAGACATTTAAAAAGTATCAAAAAATGGGAATGTAATAATATCAAATAATAAATTGTGAGAGTCAAATTGCGGAAATTATTGTAATCAGTCTGATTATGATACTTTTCTTTAAAGTTTAATGAGTTTTGAATTAAATTCTACATTTTTTCATTTGTCAGATCTGTGCAGTGATCTGGTTTAACATTATATATGTTGATCTTGAGTGTGGAGACTGAGGATCAGCATAAGATTTTTTTTTTTCTTTAGGAACTTAAGGAAGTCTTCTCTTTACCTGCTGAAAGATGCTTAGAAAAAAAGAAAATAGGAGAATATTTATTTGAAATAATTTGAGGAAAAATTTGCATTTCAGTTAGCAGTTATCTGCTGCTGGATACCAGATTCAATGGCAAATCAGTTGATTGCTTTGGCTGTTGTGTAGATGTGCTTGTTCAAGATCTCAATTAAGAAATAAAGAAAACTTTATTGATAAAAATTTTAAAAATTGATGATGCAATATAGGAACAAATGGATTTCAGCAACACATTCCAGTACATTCCTGAATCCACAGATAAGATGTAAAACAAACTCTATGTGGATAAATTCAAGTCATCCTACAAAATTAATTGTAATTTTTGGTATTTTAATAAATAAGTTTACATGTTTATCCTAGATCCCAGGTTGTCTCTGACACAAAGACTAGTAGAAGTTTAGTCTGGAAATTTGGATCTTCCATTACAATATTTGAAATAAAATTGTTTGATGTAGAAGTGTCAGTGTGATACTATATCAGTTGTGACATGACTAAATTTATATATCATGGCTACTTCTTTTCTGGCCTAAAATTATGCCTAAATAATAATGGAAAAAAAAGGTGCATTGGTTAAAATATAAAAATAGTGATTCACCTTTATTTGATATTTAATGGAGCTGACTTGCTTAAAATAATTATTGAAGCAAATTATTTTATTTTGGGTTCCACAGTCTTTAAAAAAGGAGAATGCAACAATGACATAATTTGTGGAACTAGTCCTAGTTTCCAAAGAGCTAATAACAAGGAAATGATTGTGCAGTAAATTTTACGAATAGTAAGGTTACAGTCTGCATACTGTGGACTTCAAAAGCATGAGGGACTCATCTACAGGTACCTGAACAAGACCACCTTTACAGAGTTTAGATTTTGTTTAAGACATAACACCCCCACTTTTTTCCTCGTGTTATCCTTTAGTGTGTTTCTGTTTAAACAAGCATTGTTAACTTTGTACTGACAGCAGTGGAAGATCTGTTGTATGCAGAGATTAGGACTAAGGAATTCTGGTTTTGGATGTCAAGGCATTAGAGATTGCTTTGGATACATCCCTGCATTTTTTCACTTAATCCAGTTGTTTCAGTTATTCTACTTTATAAATAATAAATAAAATCATAATTCTTGTTTATCATCTAGCACCTTCCTTGAGCAAACCATTCAAACCAGCACATCAGATCAGCAGCTGAATAAGTTTCTTTCACAAGAAACCTCTTTTAAAATTGAGGGCTTGCTGCAGTATGCAGAGCACTAAGGAAAGGAAATATTAATATTTTTTTCTCCTAACTTCTAACCCTTGAAATCAAAAGCACTTTCCCTACCCACTCATTTGCTGTTAAACGTCATAAAAAATGAGTCACTTTTCATTGCAGAAGGTAATTTTAACAACATTATGATATACATAAGAGAGAATCTGAAATATGAGCCCAAACTTGGACATGCCACCAACATTTTTTTTGGCCTTTTTATGTACGCCACTAAAATTATGCAGAACATCCATAATGTGTGCCTTTCTTTACAGTTTGGGGGGGTTTTTTAAACACTGAAGCAGTAGTATTGTAAAGTGTTTTGAAAAATGTTTCTGTTTACTAACAACAAGGTCCCAAAGTCATTCACATCTGTATACTTCAAATGAGGCTTTTCAAGATATTGAAAAATTGGTTACAGCTGGCTGCACACCCTGACAGTTGAAAATAAAACTCCCATACCAGTCATAACTAGCAATTCAATTTAACTTATGCACAGTGAGAGCAACAAAATGTAGTTTCTTTCCAAAGAGGCGACAGTACAGTCAGAACTTCTACAGCTGCCTTTCATGCATTGGTAATTTAAAAAAAAAAATCAAAACAAAATCCCTAACTGAAAAATACACTCCCCTTTATAATTATCTATTTCAAAGCTGTAATCGAGCATTTCATTATAAAGATGCTAATCAATCCAGAACAATAGTCCTGGGACAGCACACACACCGAGAGGCATATCAGCTATAACAGAAATGCTGCAGAAACTTTACTAGGTTTATAATAGTTGCTCATGCATTTCTGTTGTGAAAGTTGAAACTCCCACAAGTGCCTTGCAGTGTTCCAAATAAAATATTAGGCTCATCTTCTAGCCTTTAGATGTGTTGAAAAATAGTGCTTTGTTATTAGTATAAATAACTAGAATGCACGTATTAGAAAAAAAAAAGTTTTCATTCATCTAGCCAGATTCTTAGTTAAAACTAATGATTGTGAGTAAATGAAACCAAAACTGGAATTGTTTTTCTCGGTTATATGGGATTTTGTTTTATACTTATTTAACAAATCATTATTTGCAGCATTCCCTAAAATTTGTTATAGAGATTTTATCTCTGTGTGATAAAATTCCAGAGGAATGTTTGAACCTTGAGTTCCCACAGCCCTCATTCATAGTTTAATGTGTACAGCCTTGGGATAGCCGCAAAAGACTGGCAGACACAACCTTGTGTTTCATGTGGAAAATTGTCACCTGGGTGACATTTTTCTGGGGAAGGAATGACATAAACATTTTTTCTGCTTGTGTTTGAGAAGCAGTGTTGTGGTAACATGGATGCCGATGGTGCTAATGGACAGTAAGATAATACAGCATATTTCCTCCAAGTATTAGAAATAGTTTTGTTTCATGTTCTAAAAAGAGAATTAATGTTAGCTGATTCCTTAAAGGTCCTGAAATACTTTAACGCGACTGTCTAGAGGCTTAAAGTTACTGTCTACTTCTGTAATGTCAGTCTGTGGTAGTTTTTTACAGAACGTGAAGGTAAAATTCTAAAGTGTTTTTTGGAAGCCACCTATATGAACTTTTCAATATTTTATTAGACTCTATATTTGCTCGGTTGGATTAGTAATGAAACTAGTTCTTCACTTAAATTAGTTCATTGGTTTAATTTTATCATGGCTAAATATGAAGTATTGTGTAGCTGAAAGGTAATCTCTTCATTTAGTTTGAATCTCACAGCAGTGTGTTTACTGATCACTACTGTGTATCTAGAAATTCTGGAAATGAAAAAGCTGAAAGCAGAGGGAAAATGCATAAGTCCTGTAAGCCTTTGTATATGAGGCACGTCTGAAAGGCAGACAGGTTATCTCTTCTACTTCTGTCTTTTCATACAAATTTGAATTCTGCAGATCAGTTCTTTTTTTAGTTGTGTGTGTAGATGTGTGTGTATGCAAGTGTGTATTTGTGTCTGTTCTTAAACATTTGCTTTACTGGATGCTAAGTGTATTGTTTTAGCTTATATCTGTATTTTTTATTCCTTCTGATGCTGAGACTATGGAAGATACTCAAAATCTGAATGACAGGGAGCTGTAATCGAAGACACCATCTTCTGTGTTTTCTCATCTCTGTATTTTTTATGAAAGGTGACAAACATAACTAGTATAATAACCTTCCTTTTGTGTCATATCTTCAGTCTGTTTCTTTTTTATGACTTTTTACTGTTCATTTATAAGACAAACTATGAGTGGTGCCTACAGTTGGTTATTTCACCAATTTAATCTACTGTAATATTTCTTTCTCTGATTTTTCTTGCTCATTTATGAAAGAAAAGGCAACGGATTGCTTGTTTCAGAAACTGTGTCATATTCATAAGCAGTGAAAGACATAATTGAGCATATATATGAACCATTGGTATGCAGGAAGTTCTTTAGCAAGATAAAACTGCTCCAGTATATGCATAGAAAAACAATTTTTGGTAAATGTGGCCTCACTCTATAACATTGTTTCATGTCCTAGCCTTGTCACAATATACTATTGGTATATCTGGTGTATAAGTTGCAGGGGTATTTCCACAGCTGTATACAATAGAGTTTAGATTTATTTTTTTCTCATACCCTTTATGAAAATAATGTTCATTTGGGTGGGAGCACATACTCTCACTTTCTTACTGAAAACTGACAAAAAGATGCTGCAAAAGGCCGTTACACAATGTCAGTACGCAATTAATGCTTATGTTAGAAATTACCAGCTTGTTGCTAAGGCCAGCATGTTTGTAAGAATGAACTCACAGTTAATTTTTCATTAATGTCATCAACCCAAAAAAGATGAGTGCTTGGGAAGATGTGGCAGGACTTAGATTATAAACATTCTTGCTGAAATGATTCCTGAGAAGAGCATAAACCCAGTGAAGAATATATGGAAAATACACAATGCATTTTAATCTATTCTAGTACTCTGTAACAGAGTTGTAAGAGGATGAACCGCAGGCCTAAGAGGGACTTTTTTTATTGTCATGTTCTTGTAGCTAAGACATATGAGTGCCAAGTTGCCTGGCCAAAACAGTGTGAATGAAAGCTCTGGGTATGGGAGCTGCACCGTCAAAGTGCAGAGAAAATCTTAAAGATGAGAAAGGAGTGCATGTATACTAGTTAATGCTTTGTGCAGTCTCTGGTTGTTTAATGTTTAGTAATAGGTTTCACAGAGGAAATATTTTGTTGATCGCAGTTGGCTTTCACCAGATGAAATACAAGAGGATTAGACTTTCTGCTTCTCACTTCCCATTTGAAGGGAGGGGATTGAGGGAGAGGTTCTATGAAGCACCTGGAATGCCAGTTCAAGTGGCCGTACTAAGCCACTCATTTCTTCTTACTGCAGATAAATCTATAGTAGTTAATTAGGTCTGTAAAGAAAAGCATGCTATGAATCATGCTGTCTGGGTGATGATTTCACAGTTTTATTTGGTATCAAACTGGCATGTCAATATTACGACATTAGTTTGGTGTCTAAAAGTATACCAATTCACTTGGTACTTTCCTTAATAAGGAAGTTTCAGCAATAAAATATCTGTAGGTTGTTGTTGCCTTTTAACTCTCTTTACCAGAGTTTATAACATTATTTTTACTTTTTTCTTTGACTGTAGGAAAACATGCATTATATTACAAAGACGCTTTGCAGTTGTCTTCTTTTTTTCCAAAAGAAGACCTGTGAACTACCATACACGATTATGCCATATCTTTGTATGGGAAATGCATAGTGCTTCTATAGCTTCAGGAAGTTTTTGTCTTTTATTACCAAATAATTTTATAATGCCAACTACTATTGAAAAATAACCATTTCAGCTCTCCAGCTCTTCCTCTAATACAACTGTATTGCCATCAGCCATATTATAATAAAGTGCAGTCAGGCTAAACTAGCTGCGGCTGGATTGCTGTCCTGTGTGTACTGCAAATTCACTGTCTCAGTCATGTTTCAGTCTGATTAGCCAACAAGTATATTGGATAGTTTTGAAACAAAACCATTAAGTGAAAAGGAAAAAGAAAAGCTGTTAAAAAAGAAATTGCAGAGAATGGAGAAAAAATGCATTGTAATCCTGAAGTTACATTTGATTTCTTAGCTCCAAACTCGCAAATATATTTCTAGTTCTGTCTTAATAGCTGCGATACCTGGTATGCTTCAACCATGCCCGATCCTAAAGGTGAGGAATAACCTGAATTTTTTGCAATAACCCTGCTGAAAAAGATACAGGAAGGGCAAAGTTCTCCTGAAAATAAGATGGCTGTTTAGATATAAGCAATGTTAACATGTGTGTGTCACGTGCATAGCAGTGGAGCTGTGGAGTCATTCTTGTTGCTAGATCATCCACTTACCTAGCTCTGTGAAGAAGCATGCCACATAAAGATGCCACCTCTGTGGTCTGAAAACTCAGCTGCTTATGGTAGAGTCTGGCTGTTCTTAGTAGTTTTGCTTTTTTGTAAGATTGCTGGGAGTATGTGCATGGAAGCTGCTTTTGTAGACTCTTCCTGGGAGTGTCTGATGAGTATGTGGTATAGCACAGCAGCTCTAAGAATGTTTTTGTATGTGGCTCACATACTCATAGATTTAGCCTCTCCTAAGAGGTGGTAGCTGCACAGTTCCAGTGTTGTTCAAGTTACGTAACAGACAGTCAAAGACTAACAAACTGCGTATGGCAAACACTCTAGTACTAATGATATGTTCTTTCACTTTTTGTTGTTTTGAGGCAAACAAGACAAAAATCAGTCTGTAAATGTTTTTGCATAAACACAGTCATTGTATTGTTCTTAAACCAGATTTCAGATGAAACAATTAATATAATCATAGCATCCAGAACAACTTACGTTTGAAAAGACGTTTGAGATTAACTCCAGCTGTTAATGTAACACTAAGTCCATTATTAAACCATGTCCCTAATCTCTCTGTTTCCATGTCTTTTGAGTATCTCTGGCAACTCAACCAACTTCCCAAGCAAGACTGTTCCAATCCGTAGCCTGAAATCCATACTAAGGTGTCCAGAATCACCTTAGCATGGATTCAGTTCAGTGAATAAATTTTTCCTAGGATCCTTTCAGAACCTCCCCTTGCACAACTCAAGACAGTTTATTCTTGCTGTGTTTAGAAGAACCTGATTCCCCACCTGGCTGCACCCTCCTGTCAGGCAGTTTTAGAGGCAATAAGGTCTGCCCTGAGCCTCCCTTTTTCCTTTCCCCCAGCTCTCTCAGCTGCTTCTCATACAACTTGTGCTCCAGACCCTTCCCCAGCCCTGTTGCCCTTCTCTGGACACATTCCAGCACCTCGATGTCTGTCTTGTACTGAGTGGCCCAGAACTGAGCACAGGATTTGAGGTGTGGCCTCACCAGTGCTGAGCACAGGGGACAATCCCTGCCCTGCTCCTGCTGGCCACACCATTGCTGGTCCAGGCCAGGATGCCATTGGCCTTCTTGGCCACCTGGGCCCTGCTGGCTCATGTTCAGCTGCTGTCAGCAGCACCCCCAGCTCCTTTTCCTGTGGCAGCTTTGCAGCCACTCTGCCCCAGCCTGTGGCACTGCCTGGGGTTGCTGTGACCCCAGGGCAGGAGCCAGCACTGGCCTTGTTGAACCTCACACCACTGGCCTTGGCCCATGGATCCAGCCTGTCCAGATCCCTCTACAGAGCCTTCCTATGATCGGCAGATCAGCAATTGACAATCACACCCAACTTGGAGTTGTCTGTTAATTTATGAAGGATGTGTTTGACTCCCTCATCCAAATCATCAGTAAAGATATACAATAGGACTTGCCCAATATTGATCCCTGGAGACACCATTAGTGAGTGACCTGGTGATTCTAGACACCTTAATATGGGTTTCACCTTGTTTCTCTTCTGTGGTTGAAGAAAAAGTAACAAAGTAACAGCATAGTCTAGATACCTACTTTGGCCCTTTTTTTTTTGCAAGCTGCTGCTCTTTTTCCCCTTTTCTGTCTCTCTGTCTTTCTGTCTTCTTGGGTGTTTGTTTTGTTGGGATTTTGTTTTGTTTGTTTTTTTTTGTAAGCTGCTGCTCTTTTTTCCCTTTTCTGTCTCTCTGTCTATCTTTCTGTCTTCTTGGGTGTTTGTTTTGTTGGGATTTTGTTTTGTTTGTTTGTTTGTTTGTTTGTTTGTTTTATTTCTTCCTTTTTTGTCTGCTGGGCTGGGATTTTTGTTTTGGGGTTTTTTTGGTTTATGTTTTGTTTGGGGTTTTTTTGTCAGTCTGTTGATTTTTATTTTAGCAAGTGTCAGAATAGAGTTAGCTTTTTTTAATTGCTCATGTGGGCAAAATCAGAGCTGGAGTGTTTCAGGGTTAATGTATACAAGCAATTTACAGGAGTCAAGGCTGGGATATATATTGTCAGAGTTTGTGTTGATTCAGGCAAGAAGTCAGTCTTAGTGGAAGATGTTTCATTTGTCTGCTTAATATATGTGGCTTTGTAACATGATTTAAATTATTTCCATAGATTCTCAACAATGCATAGCTTTAATACCCATAGACAGATAACATGGTATGCATTTCTCATCTAGCAAGACCATTTCCAGCTCAGCACTTCCGCCATTGCCATCACAAAGTTTTTTTCTTGAGCCATTATTTGGAGGCACAAAGTTAAGAAGTTAGGCAATGTTCTAATGATTTGTTTCTGCATTATATTCTGCATAAGAAAAGTTCTTATGATCTGCAGAAGTGACTAACATGGCAGAAGTTGGTAAGCATTGAGACACCTGTCAGCTTACAATTGGTATTTTGATCCATGATTTAGAATGGAACTGAAGCTGTATAAACGTCAGGCTCGGCAAGGTTTTCTCTGTATGGTTTGCAATTCCATATAAATCTTTTTGTAAGCAAAAAACCAGAAACCTTTAACAACTTTAGGCAAGGTTTTCTCTGTATGGTTTTCTCCATATAAATCTTTTTGTAAGCAAAAAACCAGAAACCTTTAACAACTTTCTGTATGAGAAAAATGTCCCAGAGATCTGATTTCAAGGTACCTTGCTGTCATTGAGTTGATATACTCACTAAACAATTTATTCTATTTCTTCAGTTACCAAAAAATGTACTCTGTTTTTCATGGTAACAGAGGAATCTTTGTTGAAGTTTAAAATAGAATTATAATGTAGAATCACATTGATATATTGTTTTATATAGGCAAAATGCCACCTAGCACTGAAACTCATTTGTACTTTTATAGTGATGTAGTTCAAATGCTTGAAATGACAATGCTTGAAATTTCAAATGCTTGAAATGTTCAATGACATCAGAAACCTACTGTTTTAGGATGGTTGTGCACTCAGCTTGGAATAATTGTAACAGAGAAATTCAGCAGTGATAGACAAGCATTGGGGTGAATTGTTATCCAGAGACTGAATCCATAAGGCTAAACTTTTGAACACTCACCACAGCTGTCTTTCAAATTTCCTTAATCATGTGTTTGTATTTTGGATTTTTTTAAGAATAAAAGCATAATGAAACATGGAACCTTTCCAGCAGGTCGACTATGAAAACATTAATCATGTTCAATCAATAAAAGAGCAGGCAAAATGTGGAACTTCTGCTTCTGCCAGTTGCCCTTATTGCTTTGGAAAATAAATTTCATTGTCTTTAAAAAGCATTGTTTTACCCAGAGGTGTTTCTGAATTGATTTTGATTAAAGAGCTTATGAGAATTAATTGTATGCATTATTTTCTGTTCTTTCTAGTAATGATTCACCTGTCAGTTAAGCTTTTGCAGCCAAGATTTTTCCATGATTTTTTAAATTTTCTTTCTTAGGAGGGGTCATGATTGATATGCAAATACAGGAAGTATTTGCACCCTTTCAATCACTAGTTCTAGGAATATTTTAAATTCATTTTTTGTATTTTTTGTCTTCCATTTCCATGGTATTAGAAATCTCCGTCTTGGAAATGGGTGTAATTCAGGACTGTGGATGTGATGAATGAAGTGTAGTACTTTCCTATGGGGAAATATAGGGGGTCCTTGGGAGAAACCAGAGATGACCATGAACTAAAACCATATCTCTGAACAATTTAACACTTTGGAAAAGTTGAACCAGAAATCCTATTTGTAGCATAAATGAACTCTCATACCTTCATAATCCCTTTTTTCCAAAATTTTATAAGTTACTGTTTGTTTTGCTGTTTTTGTCAGTATGGCTCCCTACATGTGTTACGAGTTCTTTATTGTCCGTGTTCAAGGCTTTTCTGACAACTCTTCCCTGCTGAGCTGAATTTCTGTTAGCAAGCATTTAAATGCACATTGAGGCATGGAAAAGCAAGCTGATAAAACAAAACAAAACAAAAAAACCCCAGTGTTTACTTTTTTTTGCCTTTTTTTTTTTGTTTGTTTGTTTTTGGTTGTCCGCCCCCAGGTATGCATTTCCTATAACTCCTATAATTGTCTTGGAGCAGGAGCCATCTTGTGAATACCATGATAGTACCTCAAAGATTATTTTTGCTACTAAAGTAAACAGGCTGCAGGGAATCATTTCAGTGTTCAGATGTTTCATTCACCCAGTTGATCCTTTTGAGGGTAATTGGTGCATGTGCCCATGCCCTGGTGTTATCAGCTGCGGTGCTCCTGCTGAGGAGAACTCTTTTTTGTCTCTGCATTGAACACTCTGGAGAGCTGCACATCTGCACTTCTACTGATCCTGTTAATAGATGCTGCTAATCGGGGAAAATCTATCCTCTTACTTACTTGTGCTTTATTGTTAGATGTATTACCCAGTTTCATAAATAGTTCTTTTAGAGATATTGAAAGAGTAATTTCCAATACAGATTTTAGAAGAGTCATTTTTGATTATTTAATACAGCAGTTATACAGCACTTAACTGAAATAATAACAGTTTCTGTTAGAGCTTCATAAAGAGAAATTTTTTCAAAAGAACTGTTGACCTCTCTGTAGTTATTGTGATCATCTGCCAAGAAGAAACCCCATCTTTCTTCCATGGTGCAGTGTGATGTTGTAATAGGGGCTTCTAAGTCAGTATCTCACCCAGGATTAATTCTGCAAGGCAAGTATTGGTCCTGTGATGACAAGGCTAGTGTAACCTGGTGCTGAAAACGCTGTTTGTGTTTTGCTGTCTTTGATACCACACTCGCTGTCTTTGATACCACAGGATGTAACGAACCATCACCAGGAAGAAATAGAAAAGGAAAGGAATCTAATTTAATTTTAAGAATTAATAATGCTTTAGATTAGTCTTTCACTTCGGAGCTACTAACGTGGCTTGATGTGGAAGCTGATAGTTGTCTTGGTAATTTCATTTAGTCCTTTTAAGGAATTGCATCTTCATGTTAGTTTTTACAAATAAGCCTACATACCACATGATATGATATCATTGTTGGTACAGTTGTCAGTAATAGGGTCTGAAGATTGTTTTCATTCTGGATAAAGCAAAGGCAGACTTTTGTGGAGAACCTTGATACTATCTGAATGTCTCTTGGCTTGATTCTCTCTCATCGCCTGCCTGCCTCCATTAACAGTGTATCTTCAAAGAAAAACGACTCAACCACCATCTTAATTTTAGTGCTTATGTTTCCCTGAGCTAGAATTCTGGAAGTTTGCTTGAAGGCCTAAGCAGGTAAAAAGGGAGAACAATCAACAAGCAAAGAGTGTCTTGGAAACCTTGGTGTGTTCGTCAGGTTAGCTAAAGCCATGACTCTTGGAAACATGAATAAAGGGAATACTGAGGGCTTTCATTTTATGACCTGAGTGATAATGAATATTACCTTCAAAGCAGACCAAGATGCAGTATTCACTAGTGGTTGTATGTTCATTTAGAATGAGAGAATAGAATGAGGTTTCACTGAAAAAAAAAAAAAGAAAAAGAAAAATCAGAAAAAAACGGCTCTATTTTCTTCTCAACTTTTTCTTTGCCAGGTTTTGTGACACATCCCTTCATTTGCAGACAGCTTGTAGAGGATGAGTGCATATTCACATATCAGGACAATAAAGTTTTTAAAATTCCTCTTCTCCCCAAGCAGACAGTAATACTTTTCCTGTTAGCCACCACATTTAATATTTTGATGTGAGTGCTTGTGATGTATGAAAATAGTGTGCCCTGGTGCCCTGATTAAAAAATTGTTGTGTAAAACAAGGACCTTTGTGGTCACCATTTTTTCCCCTTCTCTTCTCCCGGTATTAATTATCAGTATTATTTCCTCTCTGCTTCTATCCCTGAAAGGAGTAAGGGTGTACTTAGGGCCCACCACATTTCTCTGTTCACCTTCTCACATTAGTTAGTAGGCTGTGTACTAACGAAAAGATAGTTTTGTTCTTAAGTGAGCTGCCTGTAGAGATAGTTCAGGGCTCCCCTGTAATCTCTGCATTCCAGAAGAAGCAAAATAAAAAACACCTCTTCCTTGAAAGTACATTTCATGCATCTCCATCTTTGTGATAGTATTGGAATCATTACACAGCAGTTGGGTCTGATACGCTTGCACAGACACAAATCGAGTCCGACAGGACTGGTGTCTCATGGACTTTGCTGTCATTTGAAATGCTGGCATGAAGATGGTAGCGATGAAAGGGGAGAGCTGATGCCTTTAGCATTTTGCCTATGAAGATTTCTTAGGCTTGTATTTTTTGATAGCAGTAGCTGATTCAAAAGATAGTTTTACAAAAGAGATTTGTAACATACTGTAGATTTCTACAGCTGCTCATGTCTTTTCTTCCCTGAATAAATTCTTTTGAGCATTTCTCTGTACTGAAAATGGGCTCTTTATGCCACCCACAAAACTGTAAGATCTATTTAGTGGAATAATAATTAGTATACTTTTTTCTCTGCCCTCTTGGTTTTTATCTTTACTGCATGAAGCCAATTGTGTGGCTGTGAAGAAGGTAGAATCAAACTTCACAAAGTCTATATGTTGCAGACCCTTCAGAAAATATAATTCCATGTCATGTTATGTTAGTGCCAATGTCATACTGCTTCGGGGTATCTAGTATTTCCTGATGGAGGAGGAAAAATATTTTTATGTTCCTTAATTTCTGTTAGTGTGGCATATTTGGACAAGGACAAAACACTTTTTTCAAGTCAGGTACTTGAGTTGTACTTCTGCCAGTGTATTATATTCAATTACGCATTGTAATAAATTAGGTGGATTGAATTGAGAGCTCAGCCCTTTATTCAATGCCAGATTTCTGTTTTTCTATTAGGCATAATTTGGATATGTGCAGGAAATCACAACAGGAATTTTAACCTTTGAAAGTTGCTGAACAATGCAATATGTTAATAATACATTCTGAAGTAGATTTTGTGGTGTTATTCTTCCAGATGCCAGGGCATCAACTCCCTGTTGGCATGTGGATTTGCTATGGATATCTAAGCTGCTTTGATTACCTTCTTGCAACATGAGTTCCAGTGATGTCTTAAACCTTGTCATACTAGCTTCTTTGGTTTAGGACATGCTGTATTTCTAACTAAAGATTCAGGATGTGACAGTTGCTTGCTTATGTGATAAAGGTACACTAAGAAATGTATTGTAAAAGTGCTAACATATACTGTGTCTTGGATCTTCTTATATATACCAGTAGCTTGAAATTAATTATGTTTCTTTCCCTTTTTGCCTTACCCTTTTGTCTTTTAAAATTTTTTTGCCTCAAATTGTGAATGCGTAAAAAAATGAAAATAAAAACTCTAGTCTGTTTTTGCTAATTTTGTTTTTATCTTTTCACAGGCTCTGAAAATACTTCATCTGAAATTTCAGACTGGACAGACTCGCAGTGGCTTCTAAGCCAGTGAGAACAAGGCTGCCAAAGCATGCTGGTGCCAAGCTGTCGGATGATGCATGTAGTCAGGCCAGCGGTGGTGCTCCTGTGCTTGCTGCTCTATGCTTATGCTGAAAGTAAGCTTATTACTCATTTATTCTTAGGTCTTGGCCATTATGAATAGTTTTGTTTTCAGCTGGTGGTTACTAGGAGTCTCAGAATGAGTTTCCTTTTGAGTGATTCTTCAAAAACTTTGAGATCCTCTCTAGATCACAACCAGAATTTGAAAAGATTTTTTATGCAACTTCTTTACTGTTTCTTCTTCTTAATGCCCCCTTTCTTAAGCATGGAGTGGTTCATGTAAGATGGTGAAGACCACTGTCACAGTGTTGCACAGTCAAAACAATGACCAACCTTGCTCACCAGGTCAAAGACCTTAAAAACATCTGTCATTCTTTGAATATTTCTGTCTTAACTTCGATTAAAAAATACATCCCACTCCCAATCAATATCCAGTCCAATTAAAATTCCTGTTCTTTTGTAAGTGCTACTACAGCTGTTCTAATGTATTATTTCCGACAGCTGTCACAGAGTACAGTATCCAAACAAATCAAGCAGAACTGACAGTGGCTGGCCTAAACATGTGAGAATTCAGTGAGGAAAGGCACCTATGTTTATTTGTACTGAGGGGAAACTGCTTGAGTTTGGTCAATTAGGTTATCTATTAATGGGAAGATAATATCTTCTTTTTAATTAGGAAATCATTAGGTCTGCCTTGTTTACATGTGTTCCTTCTCCCAGCTGTCCTTTGGCTACTTCCAGAAGTAATGTACAAATGAGAAAAGCCATTTGCTTTCCACCTGTTGATCTGCAGGTTTACTGCAAGCTGACTGTTAACACTGTGTACAAGCTGACTGCTAACATGCACTTCATTGACAGATATTTTCCTACTTTTCTACTAGTTCAAGACTCTATGCAGACACATGACCAATCAATAATGTTGTTTCAGCTCTATCTTTAGAAGACTTCCGTGTTTTTTCGCACGTGTGGTAAATTAAGTAGTAACACAGACTAATAGAATCAGCTTTCGTAAGGCTGGATGTATCAGTTTTCAATAAACGCATACAGAAGAGTTCTTTATAACTCCACTTATCACCTGAACTCCAGGTATACAGAGTCACAGCAGTAGAAGAGATGCCAAAATTTTTCAGTTTCATGCATAATAAGCTTTCCTTCTTTTAAGTGCAGATATGTGAAAGTGAAGTAAACAGAGGAAAAAAGACAAAACATGCATGTTTGTTGTGTACTGACAGCTGAGATTCTTTGGCCCCTTTCCAGTTAGATAATGACCAGCTGGGATGATTGTGTCTAAGGTGAAGCCAAGGACATTTTAACACTTCAGCCAGCAAATAATTAATTGGGAAGTGGGCCCATATGTTGGACAGTTTTGCAGTTGTAGTATTCCACCTATTTTAAAAGTTGTAAGAAGCACAAAGATTAGCTTTTTGTGACAGTTTCTTTCAGAATAAGATTGTGATTTTCAAGTATTTAATATGCACCAGCTTTTAAGTTGCTTAAATAATTATATGCATGTATGCAAATGGTATACATAAGGTATTAATTGAATTGTGTGTCATATATATGTTTATGTGACTTCGCTTAATATTGCATTTATACTGTAAGTGTTAATTTAATGTTCTTCTATTTTACCAATTTCTTTGAGGGTCACGGTATAGTCACATTTTCATCTTACACACAGTACTTTATTTGGGACACACACTGAATCTGCACAGACACAGTTATTTTATGGCCTGAGTGAGATAGGACAGCATCCGTGAGCCTTATGTATGCAGACACACAGAAAGATGTGTCTTTGTCCAGGATTAGCCCTCCTTACCTGAAGAAAAGTTCCTGCTGTGCCAGAGTTGCTCTGCCGTCTGCTCTTGCACGTATACTTGCTCCTGTTTTGTCTTCCTCTGTCTAGAAGGGTCCTAGACCCTACTTTGACCTAGTGCTTTTCTTGAAATTCTTCACAAAGAGTGGCAGGACCATGTTACTTCATTTTAATGGGAAGAGGACACAGAAGGTGAGACAAAGGGAGAAAAAATATTTGTTGTTTTTTTCTCTGTCACCCTGTAAGGGCTATGCCTTCCTTTTTTTTTCCCCCCATTATTCTCCTGTTGCTAACATCAAGGCACTGCAGAAGAGAAGGTATATCTAAACATTTAGACTATGTTGTATGCTTTCTAGAGTAGTTGTAAATGGATAAGGAGCTCATACTCTTCCAGTCTCAAGTCATTGTCAAGTCTGTCAAGTCACTGCGTGTGGGATTAGTAGCACCAAGTAGCAAGCCAGCTTAATGCTACTGAACTGGTTTCCAGTGGTAGTCCTTAGTACTTTTTGGTTTACATACAACCTTCACAGTTGAGAGAGGGAGGGAATGAGATAGCTTTGTTTCTCATTATCGTTGTGAAAGACCCCACACTCTGAAATGTGTTGGCATGAGCTGATAAACATACTGTGTCAATAAGTATATGTGCAAACTAGATTTGAATCTTACTCTTAATCCAGAAAGTAAATTTATGTTGACTGAGAAAAGTAAGCAAAATTGAAAGGTGGAAAAAGTACCTTTGGCTATTTTTACCTTTTGATGTCAGTAAATATGGTGTGATACTTGTAAATACAAGAAGTGAAAAATCTCATGTATTGTGAGCATTTTTTAGACACCTTCTCTTATGTTTGGTATTTGTAGGTGCAGTGCACACTAAGGAGTAAAGCGCATTTTCACTGAGCAAAGACTTGTTCATTAGTCTATATTGGGGAGCAGCAATCTGCTAGTCTACAGTGTTTTTCATTGGGTGGGCTGTTCAGAGTGGTATAGATGGCAATGCTTCACCACATCTATTGAGATATTAGTAATATAGCTTTGTTTGTCATGAGATAAGTACTGGGTTTTTTCATGTTGATTTAAATGAACTGACAGAACAGTAGCTATCCAGAAGTTTTATGCTGGTTCATCTGTTTAATAACAAGATGCATATATGATCCAGAGATTCCTACAAAACATATTTCTTTAAAAACTATCAAACATGGTACATGTCTTTCTGACCTTGCCAAGGGTCACTGAGCTCACATAACCACTGAGCTCAAAGCAAGATAGGAAATATAAATTCATTCTAAACAGTTATTCCTGTTCTTTCCTACTATTCCAGTTTTTGAAAAATAGGAGTGTAATTTGTATTAATAGAATCAAATTTTTCTGCAGATAGGCTGCATCCTGCTTTTTAGTAATTGATTCTTGTGCTTCCTGTTCCTTTTCCACACTGAGAAAGGCCTGACCACACAGCATTTCAAAATTCTCTGCTGCATTAACTGCTGCATTAATTCTTTGCAGTAACTTTGTCTGTTTAGTGCTCTTCTTCATTCTTGGTTACATAGCTTCTGCTCTGACATTTTTCTTTTGTTACTTCTTTGGAGATGCTGTTTTAGAAGAGAAGCAAAAATTCTCTTTTCCTTCAGCAGAAGTGTTTGCAGCTTACTGTAAAAAGGCAAACAGAAATACTTACTAAAAACAATGCATTTACTGTATATTGCTTCTATTCCCAATTGTTTGAAATGTAAATAATGCTTAGCTTGTTCTTTGGCTTCTAATGCATATTGTGACAGTTACCATCATGCAGGGAACCACTGTACCTTCATATCATCATCTCTAGGTCAGGATCAGTTCTGACAGGACAGTGATTACTTATAGCAGGTGTTGGACTAATTGAGACAAATTCTTGTTTAATAGGATGTAAAGACAGTAATTTAGTATTGGTGAAACCATTTTTTCCTCTATATTTTTTTCACTTTTTAAGAAAAATTGCTTTTTAGGGAACAAGTGTGTTTTTCCCTGCTAATACCACTCTTTCTCTTTAAAAACTTTTTAGGTACTTCAACCATCTGAATCACATTCATGCAGTCCATACTGAATTTTCTTCTCTCTAAGCACTTGTCTGTAAGACTAAACTACCCAACAGATCTTTCAAAGTGATTAAATTACAGAAAGCAGTTATGTTATAGTAAGTCTTACAAGTGGACATATGTGGTTCACAGTAAAAACCCCCACTGTTCCAGAATAAGTTCATAAACACTATATGCGGTGAAGCCTAGTCTGGAAATTATTTACTTTTTTGTACTTGTACCTTTGATAGTCAGTGAATTTTTTCAGAGTAAATTAGATTTAAACGCCAATATCTTTTGACAGGTAATTTCAATTAATTGCTTTCAACTATAGGCAATGGAAAAAAAAAAAAGATAAAATATTTCTGTTCTTTATTGGTAATTTTTTACAGTATCATTTGTTTCTATATTAGTGCTGCTGGTGTGCACTGTATGTAAGATACAGCCCTTTGGTTATATTGTTCTTTTTTTTTTTTTTTTTTAATAATGGTGATGTATTCAAGAGAGTTGAACTATAAGCTCGGTTTTTTTTTTGGAGAAAAAAAAGCTTCCATATTTCTTTCATATATATAAATATATATAGATAGATTATTTTTCCCAGGAATTTTGATATTTTGATATCGTCTCTACAGCTCAACCCTAGGACATTTTTCAGTTGATTTGATGAAAATTAGTATATACTGTTGCAAGAGTAAATTTATGTTGGGCTTGTTAAATATGATATTATATATGTCAAGTAAATCACCCATCAGTTAGAGTTTTAGTTTTAGAGGAAAGTGGGACAGTTAGTCACATCAAACCATTCTAGATGCATTCGTTTTGCTCTGCAGCAAAGTGATGGCTTTGGAATAAGTGTGATAGTTGAGATTAAGAGTCAGGGAAAATGAAAATATTATGCAGTCATTCCAAACATACTGGCATATGTGCTGAAACTACAGGTAATAAAGCTCTTTGCATGAGCCAGGGTATATTCAACCCTTATTTTTCAAATCCTTACATTGATGCAAATTTGAATAATTTAGTTCCAGAGTAGCCATAACTACCACCATATCTATTTAACCTGGTGTAAATTATCAACAGCAAAATTGTGAGCTGCTTGAACAGTAAAATTTTTCAGTTTAAATAATTTTTAAGAATGTGTTTTGATTATCTCTGGAAATCTGTACATAAGAAAACATTTTGAAGTGTAATATGCACAAAAGATTTGTGTGTATTTTGTAAATTGTAGATTCAGAATTAAATCATCAGGGGTTTGAGCTTCAGAACAAATTGAAGAAAATTACAGAATGGTTCTTTGGAACATTTTTCTCTCTACATCTCTGGTGCTCTGAAGATTGTTGCTGTGTCTCTTTCAGAGCTGTTTAGTGCTGAGTAGAGCACTGAACAGAGCTGAGTTGCGAGCTTGGGAATCTGAGAAATATTAAGCCCTGGCAACTTTGCCTGTGTCTGACTGTGGGGTCAGTGAAGTTCCCCAAGTAAAAAAAAGCCTTTATCTTTTGATTTTTATTTTTTTTTAGTATGCATAAAGTCAGAGTCAGAATATTCAGGGTCTCAAATCTTCCCAGACACCCAAAAATCTCGATATGAGAAATGTATGTTAATGGCCTTACAGAGTCAGACAAACGCACATGATTTAGATTAATGTTACCTGTTAACAGCAAGTGTTTTTGGAGAAACTACAGTATGGGTAGTAATCTCACTGCAGCATCAGTAATGACCACTGGCAGATAAAGGAATGTGAGTCATTAATATTCCTGTGTCAGAATTGTCAGTGAATTCCAGTCTGCTAGATTGCTTAAGAACATGTCTGCATACTTCAAAAGTTGACCAGAGGTACATGTCATAGTCTCAGTGTAGGAAGGCTCTTAGGGAGAAAGGAAGAAAAAACACTGGTAGAGAAATTTAATTTTAGATTTTCTTTTAGGTTATATTCATACAGCACAACAACTGCTGTGGTGTTTTACAGTATTTTTACCCCCCTGTCTGAGGCTTAACCCTCACTGGCTGAAACAGAGATAAAATGTTGAGTAGTAGCATCTGTTTCAATAGTGGATTTCTGACCACACTTTCAGAAAAGTAAAAATATCTCAATGTGTATAGAAAGGTCACCATTCACTTTTCTCCACCTTATCTTCCAGTAAACTCCCTCCCCGCAAAATAACATATGGATAGAATGTTTCTGGCTTAATTAGTGTCTGCTTGAAGCCATATTTGTTCAAAATAATAGGCAAATATTTTTTAATTTAACGCTTTCAAATCCTTGTGAATATGCACAATATTTTAAATAATTTTTTGATGATACAAATTAATTTGAAAATTGCTAACTTATTTTGACTGCTTCCTTCTAAGCAGAAGTTTAAGTAAAATTAAAGTAATTTAATTAAGTAAAAATTAAATAAAATTTAATTTTTAAGTTTAAAATTTGTTCTGTTGGGATATAAATTCTTCGCCTATGTCTTTGTGAAATCTAAGTGGGTAGGGTTGTGTTCTAGTGGATAGAATTTTGTTCTTCTAGGGAACTGATTTTTAATTTGGTTTGTAAAGCTTTCTACTTCAGCACCAGTATATTGATGGAAGAGAGCTTCTACTGCTATTTATTTTATTTTCATACATGTAATTGTGAAGAAGAAGGCAGAAACGATGCAGGAAAGTAATAAAACATTTATTTTGGCAGTGAGAGTTAATTAGGTGCAGGCATGTCCAGGAAAGTTACACCTGTGTCATTTTTTTCATCCAAGAATATCACATACACTTCAGTGTATAAAATGATTGTAGAGAATATGAGCAGGTGATGTCTCGACTGAAAAGAGAAATAGTCAACTGGTCTCCTGTTCTAGGAAAAAACATACATTTTACCAGCAACAAAGAGTGCATAGTATCTCTAAATGTAAGGATTTTGAAAATAAACAAGGATATTTTGTGTGAAAGATTTTTTGTGTTAAGATGAGGTTGTAGGGTCCAAAACTTTTTGATTGAAAAGCAAAGGTAGAATGAATGTGAATAAAAAGGCAATTTAACCTTACAGATAAGGGCATAGTGAAGCCAGTAATGTATTAAAGTTTGTCAGTGGTTCCTGACAAACTGGAGAAAATAGAGGGAGGAGAAAAACAGAGATTCAGGACTAGGAAAATACTTTTAACATCTTTGTTAAAGAGTTTTTAGTACAACTGAAGGCTTATGTTAGCTGGTGGATATGTATTTTCTTCTCAGAATGTAGCAATTGTAATAGAGAATTTTGCTCAATAAATTTGAGTGTAATGGCAATTAGTGGCTAATTGTGGCAAATTACATTGTATCTCTTGAAACAATGTGTTTAAATGTCAGTTTGCTACTATATATCTGAATATTCTCAGATTCAGATTTTACACATTTCATAGAGAGTACCCAAGTTGCTGGACTTATTACAGAAGCGACAAAGATCCATTTGTTTATTTATTTATTTTTTAATGTAAAATCCTAGTTTTAAACCTATGAATAATTATATCTGAGGAATTAGGAAGAGGAGGAAATAATTGGAAATGGTGTAAACCTTAGTGCACCTGTATCTTGCATGCTAGAATACAGGCTGATATACCTATCTCAAGAAAACATCAACTGTGTTATATAAAATACTTTCAGTGACAGCTAAAATGGTCCAGAGGATGGGACAGTTGCCATGTGAGAAGAGACTGAGGAGGCTGAGACTCTTTGAGTTCCAAGGACAGTTGGCAGAAGTGGGTTTTGGGGATTATGGCTAAGGTCTTCAAAATTATGGGAGCAGAGGAGACAATGAAAACAGAATGGGTATCCACCTACTCAATAATAATAGAGCTGTTGAGTTTGGGGATTTTAGTAGAAGAGTTATTAAAAGAGGTAAAAAATAGAAGTTACTGTTCATTTTTGTGGGGCAGACAGTATTTATTGTTGTAAAAAACTTAATCCATGTACAGGAAGTCCATAAATTAATACTAAAAGAACAAACAGGAATGCCATTGTTAATGTAATTATGCATATGAAGTGAATGGACCTCAAAAATTGCCCAGGCTAATATGCCCATATATGGCATGTTCTTTTGACATGAAGACATGATAGCAGACAACAAGATTTAGTGTGTCCTAATAAGGCATTTGCTGTAATCTCACACTCAGGAATACATATGGTTTCAACACACATTTTGCATTGTGTTCATTGACACCAACTTTTCCAGAAAATCTGATTTGGAGATTCCTGTATCACACTATATCACAAGTCTATCACAATAATTTTATCTATATATAGTAACATATTATATAGGAAGTGAAATTGGAGACTGTGGCAAGCATTTAAGCAAATGCAGTTATAATTTTGGAAAATTACAATATTAGTTTTACCTATAGCAGAGCTAACATATATGCCAGCTCTGCGTTTACGTGGTTTTGTGTGTGTTGATTTGGGGCAGGAGATACAAGGATTAGTTATTTTACGGGTTGTGTTATAAAGCTTTACCATTCACAGATTAAATACATTAGTGGAAAATCCTGGTCACCTTTTTTTCCTCTCTTATAAACTTTTATCTTCGGACATACTCTTAATGTGAAGAAGTGTTAAGATGTTCACTGACCTTTTTCAATATCTGTGGTCTGATGAAAGTGACTTAAAGGTTGTAGCATCTAAAGATGTATACATTCTAAAAACTGGAGGTAAACTGGAACTCAGAAAGGTCCCACAACATCTAAGGAAGATGACACTGTATCTAGTCTTAAGTAAAATTTTTGCCCTTAAAAGTATTAACAATATATGGTTAGTTTTAAAATTAAATGTCTCATAAGAAATTAGCTTAGATTCCTATAAAATAATTTGGCACTGTTCTAATGGAAGATAAATTTGTTACTGGAGACATGTTAAAATTATAAGATAAATAAACGTGATTTTTTTGATTGATTATTTGCAATCTACGTATCAGCTCAGTGTTATTTTTTATCAAGAATTGTAGACTTCTGAAAACATTGCAGTGAAGTGAAGTGATTTGGCGTCTCATAAGTATGAATGTGGATAACATGAGTATGTTAAAAATAGCTTTTACATTTACATGGAAAATCTGAGGGATTTTCCCATGGCAGAAAGTCTCCAGAAAACTTTTCTCAGCTATGCAACATTTGACAGCAGCTCAGTACCCACACAGAGCAGGAGCTCATTTGGTGTCTTGAGAACCTTGAGACAATTGATAATTGATCTCAGTTTAGGTAGGATATGTGTAAACACTTTTGAGAAATCTGATTATTAGTCCTTCTGGATTTTTTTTGTGCATAAAGTATAGGATATGAAAAAATAAAAAAAAAAAAGAATTTCTTCTCAAAGCTGTATAATTTTAAATACTTATAAATGCATTTCCAGTAGTCTTTCAATTTTCTGTTTCTTTTTTTCCTTCTGAAGAAATGCAAATGTGTGAATGGAGGCTAAACAGGAATTTTAGCTACACTTGGCTTTGAGTTTGCTTATTTGATTTTGAAATACAGAATTTGGATAGAATTTGTGGATTTTATTTATATGAAAATTTTAGATCCTTTAGCCAAATTATTCTCAGATCCCCAGCACAGCAAGATTTGTTTCCATAGCCAGAAAAATACACCTTTTCTCTAGAATGCCCCAAACCTTGTTTTTTCTTTAGTATGGTATTGACTGGTGTTTCTCTATGTGTTCCTCTCTAACATGAGATGTTAGAGAGGAACACATAGAAACATGTTCCTTTCTAAGTGAAAATGTATAGATGCCTTTGTTAATTAATATTCATTTCTGCCACTGAGCAGATCTTCCAAGTCTTTAGCATGTGAATTTTTTTTGTATGTGTGCATCTTTATCTGTGTCTCAGCGTCTTATTGCAAAATACATTTTAACCTTGAGGGAAAAGACGCACTACTCTGAGAGCCTGAAGATCAAGAATTTGTATTTCTTTGATGTTAATAGATCTGTCATGTCTTTTCACTTTACAAAGAAAGCATTTTGAAGGATCAGTGAGAATAAAAATGGGTCTCTTATGTAGGATGACGAAATTTACACCTGTCAGTTTTTAGCGTGTCAATGTGTGGCCCTTGCAATTATTCGTTTATCAAGACAATTTTTTCTAATTCCATATTAGTATTTTCTTTCTGGTTTACTGTTTGCTTCTTGGGTTGTGAACAGAACATAAAATTGCAACTGCAAGTCATCAGAACTTATTGAGCTGTAGATACTTTGAAATAGTAAGGATTAATAGTAAGGATTACTATTTCATTGTGCTTAGATCAGTCTCAAAAATCATATTTGTTAGACATCTGATTGTAGGCAAGAAATGGGTCTATATTAAGACTGTCAGATTCAAAGGAATATTACATCTTATGTTTTTTCACCAGAGTCATCCAGGTACCCTATCCAAAGCTGACTTTCAGGACATAAATTAATAATCCTTATTTGTAGTGCCTAATCAAGTATATTCAGACATTACAGGTAAATTTTAACAAATTTTCATTCTGGTTTTATTTGTTTGGGGTTTTGGTTGGTTGGTTGGTTGGTTGGTTGGGTGGTTGGTTGGTTTTTGGGGTTTTTTTTAGGGAAAAGAAGTTACAGAGATAGCCAAGCACTCCTTACCATTTGGGAGAATATTGCTAGGAAAGTGCAGGGCAGGTAATCCATAATTACAAAGAAAGCTCTTGTCTTTGACTGTATAGTATTGCTACAGACACTGGGATCTCAATGGTATCCCAAAGACTGATACTTTTAGAAGGCTACTGAAATTTGTTTTGAAGAACTGATTCAAAAAAATAAGAAGGTAATATTTCATACAATATTCTGATTCAATTACACTCAAATGTTTTGAGATTAAAGTTTTAGAAAAGATATTAAGCTCTCTGAAAAATATTTTCTTGATATTAATTTTTGATTGCAACACTAATGTTTTCTTTAAGATAAATAGATTATACTACTGTGCATTCTGGAGGGGAATTTGTATTCCTTTAATAATTTCTTTTCTCTTTAGAATGCTGACACGGTCCAGAAAAGATGTTCAACATAAAAATGATGTAAAGGTGGATAAGAAATTAAATCACAAATACCACTTAACTTTAAATTGGATTTTAGGGTAATTTAAATCTCACTGCTGGAGTATTTATCTCTAAATGCTCCTAATTTAAAAGATTGTAAAGGAGTGTGCAAAATTTCTCTGATAGTTAATGCATTTTCCTTGTTCTATGGAATAGAAATACCCTAAGTTGCACAAAGTTAGCAGAATCCGTCGTCTAAAAATAGTGTTTATTCTCCCAAAGTTGTCTTTTTGTTTATCACAATCTGAGTACACAGCTCAAAATCCTGGGACCTTTAGGGCAACAATTTCCTTACACCTCTGGTAGGTGAGTTACCTCTTACAGTCTGTGGCCCAGTTTTCTTCAGGCAAAGCTGGAGTGCATTCTGACTGGAGTTGGGGGGTTGTTTTCTGCTTTGTGAAGGCATGCTTTTTGCTGTTGGGAGGTATTCTTTAGCTAGTCTGAGTGGAATGCAGAAGGATTGCTGTGCACTTGCAAAGACCAGCAGCATGCCAGGCCTGAACTTCACCACTACATGTTCTTTGGCACCAGAGGGTGCCTGATTTTTCAGCTGTGTTGTGAATATCCGTGGACCTCACACTCTTGGTGAAACAATTAATATTTCCTGTGTTCTTCATTTGCCATTTGTGTCTCTTCCTATGCATCCATTTTCTCCTTCAGCTCTCTTTATCCTTCCTCATGCTAGCTTCCCCACTTTTCTCTTTATGTCAAAAATATGCACCAGTTTTCATAAGCGTCCTTGGAATCTAGTCCAGAAATGTTGTCAGTCGTGCATCACTAAGTAGAAACAAAGCAGGAGCGCCCATGTGGAAATAATAGACTGAAAAATTCATCAAAGAAATTCCATGTGAATTGCGGAAACTCATTAGAGGTCAGTAAAGGAGTATTACAACCTAATGTTTAAGCAACAGCAACTTTCTGTTCCTCATACTCAAATGGACATGCTTTCTCACTGTATGTCTGATTTTCAATATTCTACTTGACCAAATTGTTTCCAAAAAATCGCAAAGATCCTTTCAATAGTATCTCTGTTGTACAATCAGATGAGCAGTCAGACAGACAAGACTTATTATCTTCTGATCTTTCAGTACTTTCAATGAAGAAAAGGTAACCATTAATTAATGACATAAAACTGAAGCCAAAATTTTTTATCTGTCTAGACTATACAGACCTTCTCAAAAGGGACTGTAATTGTGCACAGGTATGCTGCTTTTTAAAAAACTACATTCCATCTCTGCAAAGAATTTTAAGAATCATCATTTTGCTAAATTGTACCATATTACCCCAATTTCCTAGGTGGTGGTATCTGTAGAGTTGCTATTCTGTCAAAGTGTAGGGTTTTCTTTGCTTTTCTGAATACTTCTATATTAATGCAACATCTATATCTCATTGATTCTGCAGCAATTTTTCTCATAGTGAAGTAGCACTGCCTTCACATAAACTACCTGTAACATAAATATAGTTCTCAGGATCCTAGCCTAAAAACTGTGAGTTTTGAAAAACCCCTGTTTTTGGATTGTAGTCTTGCTATTGTGAATTATCTTAATTACTCTCAGTAATTAAATTATTAAATGATTGGCACTTATCCCTTATTAGCAAACAGTAAAGCTTACTGCTTTCTTTCTTAATCCCCTGAGACCTGCTATTTCATGCAACTCTTCATTTGTGGTGTTTGTGCTGTCAAAAGGCTTGAAGTCGGCGCACAGCACTGTAACTCTGCAGCACAAAGAGTGCTGAGAAGAGGTTAACCTAGCCTATTCATTGTACTTTCAGACAAGCTGCATCTTATGGGTGCCACCTCAGTGAAAAATGAAATACAATACCAAGCTGACTATAGCTATTTAATGCTGGACAATGAACCACGTTTACTCAAGTTTGTTGTAAAGATCTGACTGACTTTTTTTAACAATTATTTTTCATTGCTCATTGTTTTTGTAGGAATTTTTTTGTTGATGTGTATTTCAATAAAAATATTTTGGGTAAAGGATGGTTAATGTTTTGCTTTAATGATACCAGGTTGGATATTGACTTGTCCTTTTTCTCAGTTGTAATGTTAAGTCTGCATGCCAATACCAAAAATGCGTATTTGTTTCTAGTAATTTCATCAGCTGATAATTCAGTAGCTAATACTGCATCAGCTAATACTAAATGTGCTAGTAGTGCTTAAATACTCTTCAGCTCATGCTCATTAGCTAAAACTGAATCAAAATAGAGATCTTTTTAAAACTACATCATTGACAGTGGCTGATTTCTCAAGCTTATGTGACAGTGGGCAATTTTATTTCAAGCAAGATATCTAGGATTCTAGGAAAAATTCCTTCACCAACAGAGTTACGAACTCTAACAGGCTGCCCAGGGAAGTGGTTAAGTCATCATCCTTGGAAATATTTAAAAGATGTGTAGTTTTGGTCCTTAAGAGTTTCTTATATGGTGGACTTGGCAGTGTTGGATTAATTGTTGGTCTCACTTTTCTTAAGTGTCTTTTCCAACCTAGATGATTCTATGATTCTGTCCTGGAAACTTCTATGTAAAGAGCTTAGTACTAAAATTATAACAAGTGTTCAGTTAACCTGTGTCTGATTTTATTTTGCATTTCCTCAGGAATTCACTTGTATATACTTGAGATTGAGATTTGTGCTTGGGTTAATTAGGAAAATAAAATAAAAATACAGAATATCTTAAATTTGTGTCACTATATAAGGTATTTTATCAAAACTCTTCACAAGATAATAATTCAAGGGGCCTGGGCAGGATGAAGACATAGGCTTACAGGAACATTGTGAAGTTGAAGAGAGGGAATTGGCAAGCCTTGTATCTGGGAGGGAACAACCCCTGGCACACTGGAGGATGACCAGCTGAAAAAACAGTCTGACAGAAAAGTTCAGGGAGTTCCGGTTGACCACGTTGACCATAAATCAGTGCTGTGTCCTTGCGGTAAGGAAGGTGACATTTTTCAGGAATGAGGTGATCCTTCTCTTTCACTCAGCCATAGGCTGATGCATCTGGACTGTTGGGTTCTGTGTTAGGCTCCTCAGTAGAAGAGAAATAGGGACATGCTGGAGTGAGTTCATTGAAGGCCCACAAAGGCAGTGCTGGAATTGAAATATTGTCATACAAAGAGAAATTGAAATCTGGGACAGCATGGCCCAATACAAGAACGCTGAGTCAGATGTTACCTGTGAATATATCAATATACCTGATAGTAGAGGGTAAAGATATGAAAGTTGCACACTTCTCAGAGAACCCTAGTTGACAGCCCGAGAGGCCCATGAAGCTCTGTTAAAACATAAGACATTTTTATAATTGTTACTGGTTACACTGTTGTTGTTTTTGTTGTTACTGCTGTTATTCCAGGACTAACTGAGCACTGGAATAGGTCAAAAGTGTTTGTGTCCCCATTTTTGGAGATACTTAAAACTGAACAAAGCACGACTCTGGGAAAGGTTCTGTAGCTGACCCAGGTCTGTAGCAGACCCAGCCCGGTTCTGGACTAGGCACTCTCAAGGTTTGATGTGTCCCTAATAATTTTTATGTTGTATTTCAACTGTTGACTATGGAAGTAAAGTATTATTAAGCCTACTATTTTTATAAAAATAGGTATAAGAATGTAATACCTTATACTATCAAGAATACTGTATTTCCATAACGCACAAAGAATGAGAGCAAAATTGGCAGGTTAATAATGGATTAGATTTCTTTTGCATAAAAAAGTGAACATCACAGTATTCACAATGGAAAGCAAACCCAGTACCTGGAGGTCCTAACACAACTGTATGCAATCATGAGGGAAGAAAACAACTAGGAGGGATAGGTAACACAGAAAACCAGAGTCTGTCCTGTCAATTTCTACAGGCTATAGTTTTATGCTACTTATAGCAAAGAACCATGTGATTGAGGTCTAAGAAACCTATTATTTATTTCCACTGAAGATATAATCTCTGTTCTCATAAATATACCTTTAGTTGTCTATATAATAAATGTTTTAAGTGTGTGGGTGAAATGCTGCACAAATGAAATCAGTTGGAAAAATCCTGTTTAAATTCCAGAGCCCAGGACTTGCATCTTTCTCTAAATTTACACTGTGTGAAACACTCCATCAGAGTTCCAGAGGCAGTAAGTAAATAATTGACAAATAAACTTAGTATATTTAAAATAAAATAATAAAAGCCATAAAATTAACTGGATATCATTTTAAAATAAGACTACTGCACATGCTCAGTACATACGAATATTAAGTTCTTAACTAGATTATTGGAAGTCCATTGAATCAATATTCCTACCATGTAAATAGACCCTTTATTGTTTTACTTTCTCAAGTATCTATGTTGAAAACTTGCAGGTTAAAAAATTTGTATCACTTACTATGTAACTTCAGTAAATGTGAGTTCAGTTGGACTTGTTCTAATAGTGGTGGGAGGGGGCAAAGAAAAGTGAGTGTATATTTTCCTACTGAATGTCAGAAAACAAATTTTCATTTCCAATCAGGTTTGTTCAAATCTGGATAGATTTTAATTAATATTTATGTTTTAGTTTTTTTGGTGTGTTTTTTTTTGGTTTTTTTTTTGGTTTTTTTTTTTTTTTTAGTTTCCTGACTTTCTAATGAAGTTTGTAACAGAGGGAAATGTAGCATTTAAAGTACAATACTGAATTATTTTAGTTGTACAGCATTCTGGAAAAGAAATGCTTAAAATTAGTTGAAGGAAAATTTCCTCTTTAAGTTTCTATTACTCACATTTTTTTGTATCAAGAAGCATAACCAGCAGGGGAAGGGAGGTTATTCTTGCCTTGTACTCCATTCTTGCGAGACCCTACCAAGAGTACTGTGGCCCACCTCAGTGGCCCCCAACATTAGCAGAATGCAGATGTGTTGGAATGAGTCCATAGGAGGGCCACAGTGGTGCTCCCAGGGCTGGGACAGCTCTCTTTTGAAGACAGACTGAGACAGCAGTTGGGGCTGTTCAGCCTGGAGAAGAGATGGTTTTGGGAAGACCTTTGAGCATGTTCGTACCATAAGGAGACCTGCAGAAGGGCTGGAAAGTGAGTTTTTACATGTGCATGTAGTGACAGGACAAGGAATAATGGCTTTCAACTGAAAGAGAGTGTATTTAAAATAGACCTTGGGAAGAAATTCTGTATTGTGATGGTGAGGAGGCACTGGAACAGGTTGCCCTAAGAAGTTGTGGAAGTTGCATCTGTGGCAGTGTTCAAAGCCAGCCTGGGTTGGTTTCTGAACAATATGGTTTGGTGGAAGGTGTACCTGTCCATGACAGGGGGGTTGGAACTAGATGATCTTTGAGGTTCCTTGCAACCCAAACCGTGCTATGGTTCTATGTTGATGCAAAATGTATATTAGTATTAGTCATAAAATATTTAGTTTTTTCATCTGTTCACTCTTGTATCTAATTGCTATTTTGTTTTCAATAATGAGTGAGAAGCCCAGTGGTGACTGAAAATTTGTAATACAAGGCATTGCCTCTTTCAGTGGTTGGAAATAATATAAGTACATCTCAGTACATCTTGACCTCTGCTGTGCAGTGAAGCTATGTAATTTAATAATTCTGTTTGTGAAGAGACTAAATAATTATAAGAAATGGAATTTAAGTACAGCAAAGTGATAAGGAAACTGCTTAATGATGGTGAAAACAGTTATAAAATGAAAAAAAAAAAAAAACAACACTAAAAACTACCAACCCACTCTTTTGATTCCTCTAGGCTGGCTATTTTCCTGTGCCATAAGGAATTTGCAGACCAGTCACAAAGAAATGTGAATATTTGTGCTTTCTTTTTTGAGTGGCAGAATTCCATAGGTGGAAATACTGTGCTACAATACTGAAATTGTTCTCTTGCATTTAATTATTCATGAGTGAAATGTCACACACACAGATGGAAAAAAAAAAAAAAAGAAGGTAAATGTAGGTAGTTTATACTAATTGAAAAGACAGATTGGATAACAAAAGATTTGATAGCCTCGACTATTCCTTCTAGTGAAAATAGTGATCCTGTGGTGTTTCCTACGATACAAAATCATCTTTAAATAAGAACTGAGGTTTAATGGTATGATGTTTCCAAATAATGACTGATTAACTACTGCTGCTGCCTCGGACTTTTATTTAAATAAAAAAGGACAGATGCATTTTTCTGTTCATCTGGTGTAGAAATTGATGGATGCGCAGAGTACAAAAGAAAATGTTTCTGTAACGTTTTTGTAATTCAAAAAAAGAGTGATTTGCACTAGAATTTTGAGTATGAGTGAAGAATAGTTGTAGAAAATAAATTAGTTTCAAGGATTAAGATAAGCTCAAAAGGTATGAAAAATCTTGGAAATGGATAGTTGTAAGCAAATTGTCAGATTAAGTTAGAAATGCAAATTTAACAAATGCATGTAAGATTAATGTGGAGAAATTAATATATTTTATATCTGCTGCAACCTTCTTTTGAAATGTAGCATACTTGTACCGAGGTATATACGCAAGGGTTCCGCACTTAAATTACCATTACTGCATGCTAGAGGCTATTAAAAAAGGAGCTCAAATGCAGACCAGACATAATGCTAAACACCCTTTTATATACTAAAGGAGTGCTAAAATAATATTTATTAGGTTAATATCTACACAATATCTTTATAATTTAAGACTTCTTTTCCTTTAGGAAAGGGGAGGCTTTTGACAACTTGAAAGACTATTTTTACTATTCTAATGGATATGTATTTAACACAGTTTTTATTTCTATGAAAGCATGTAGATTATAGAGATGTTCTTATGCCATTTGAATTCACAGCAATCTTACAAATATATGTGGTATCAATTACTCTCCTGCTGTACAATAGTGTAACTCAATACAGCCAGTTTTGTGTGTATGTTAGTAACAATAGAAACCACTAAATTTCACACAGGTTTATTTTCTACTTTACCTAATGGGATGGCAGTCTCAGTATCAATGGTATTCTAGAATAACTTTCTTCAGTGCTTTTGATTTATTTAATAATCAAAGTATATGAATTCTGTTTCTTTTGAAAAGCATTTTTCTAAAACTAATATAAAGACATCTTATCACAATAATAGTTAGAAAATCACTAAAAGAAATACATTTTCTGTTGCAGTACTTACGCTTGTTATTCATGTTATCCTTCTGGCATCTGTTTCAGCTACTTATCTAAGTAAAGAATAGGAATAAATGTATTACAAATCAGGCATTGTGATTGAAATCTAATCTGAATGTTGAAGATATTTCAAAAAAGTATTCAGCAAATAAATACAGTGATGTAACTTGAGAAATGTAGTAATATTGTAGCATCCTGTCTTTCAGTCACATCAGAGTATAAACACTTCATGTTGTTTTCAGGTTTATTCAGAAGTTTGATGCAACTTCTGCCATCTCTGCCTTTTTCCCTTTTTTTTTATTTCCTTGGAATTAGGACAAATGTCTTTGAAAGAGCTTCTTCTCTTTCAAAATCTGGGTTCTCTAATAAGTGTAGGTTAGTAACTTCCAAGTGCAGCTGTTCAGCATCTGTCTTACAAGCACAGAGATACACTGGTAGGTTTCGTAAAGAAACTGAGGGATCCATTTACAGATTGTTTTAATTTTATTTAGTTAGTCATACACTGATTGACCTATTGATTGGACATGAAATTATTGTTCCAACTTAATGAATAAAATTAATTTTTAGATATTCTGAGAGGCCCAAGTCATGCAAGACCATGGCAGAATAACATTTTCAAGTTATATTGTAGTAAGTAAAATTTTGATGTGAAAGAAGATGTTATTTCTATACTGTTTATCAGCAACCTATGTTATATTTTAGGCATTCGGTAATGAATTAAAAAATAATAATGCATTTTAAAATTTAAAATACTGCATTTGCATAATAAAATGTCTTATAACTATTGTAATGATACAAACATTCTTGATAGGTACTATCTTTTATAGAATAGATAAAATTTTATTTCATTAAATAAATTACTATCAGGTCATGCAGACAGTTCTGATAGTGGCAATTGCGTGACTTGTCTTGATAGCATTTCTCTTCTCTCAGCCTGGAGCATAATTTTTTGTGCATTCAGTCATTATTTCTCTTTCTCTTCTGTGCCACCTCCCCCCACCTTTAACACAGTGTCTTATTGTCTGAGTCCTCACATAAGTGATTTTTCTCCTTTTGCCATATTGTGGAGTACATATGTCAGTGCTGCAAGACATCACAGAATGAAAAGGAGGTCAACCAGTAGTTATACCAGATGATGCAAGCAGCATTTTCTTTCTGTTCTCCGTCATCTCTGTTATTTCCTTGCATTTGAGATGTGACAACTGTAACTGTCTTCACTTACTTGATTTATTTATCTTTCTGGTTTTGCCTTATAACATGGGTTTGGACCAGTGGCAGCTGGAGAAACAATCTTGGTGGTTGGAATTCCCCTGTAGTTGTATTCATTCCTTAGTTTTGTAGTTTTGGGGACCAACCCAAACTGCCTTGAAATAATTAACATTATAATTAAGAAAATTATACAGCCTGTGGATCAAGCCCCTTTGTTTCTGCCCCTTTACTCTCAGCTGGGTTAACAATCTGCTGGAATTCTGTTGGTCAAGATGCTATTAGAAATGAGGTAAGGTCCAGAACAATAACTATTGGAAAAGGCACTTAGCAGGCACTCAAGGTTTATGTAGATCACCTGGCATTTGCTCCTTTCTCAGTTCCCTTATAAAGGCTACCAGTATCAATCAACAGCAAATGAATATAAGCAAGCAGAAATTTTACCTTACAGACACACCTATATACTAACACTTAGAAGAGAACTACACTAAATTTGGATTTACACTATCCATATATATTTGAAGATAAAAAACCCCAAATAGTGGCACAGAGAGAAAACAGGATTTATTCTATGAGTTTTATTTATGAATTTGATGCAGGATTTTAAGATAAAAAAGACAACTTGCCACATACATTAGTTGAAGTCTTCTAAATTTTTTTTTTCTCTTTTTGTTATTATTTACACCTTTTTCTTATAAAAGTTGTTTGTTTGTTTGTTTGTTGTTTGGGTCTTTTTGGGAGAGTGAGTGAGCATTTACCTTGTAAGGGCTATATTTTTGTAAAAGAGTCTTATTCTAATAAGTATTCAAAGTGGGGATTTTTTTAAAGCACATGAAAGGTGGATGCCTGGTTCCCATTGAATTTTACCAGGCACTAGACGTTTAAAATCCCATAGAGATTGATCAGGTAAATTAAAATCACTGACAGAATCAGTAGCTGAACATGAAATAAAATGAGTATCTGTTCTGTTTGGATTTTATGCTCTAGTTTGTCATGGGGCATCTTTCCATTTCTCATCATTTTGCAAGGGCAGATGTTCTGCAAATGGAATCTCAAAAGGAAGTTTATAGGACATGAATGTGAAAGTGGTGGATGTTATGCCATAGAGGGGTAAAATTAGCCTAATTCAACATTGGAATAAATCTCTTCCAGAGCTCTAAACCTTTGCATTTCATCTTGAATTGGTTTTTGAAATGAACCGTTTGATAACTCATTTCTAAAGTATAGGGTTAGAGTTAATATATAGCCTACACTTAGTTTCATTCAGTTTGTTACACAATTGTTATTTTAACGTTGTAGATGCAGCCAGTAAAACATTGCAAAAGGCAGAAATAAAGGGAAGAAAGGGCACTTTTGAGTTTCCTCTATCACATTACATCTGCATAAAAAAATTGAATCAGCACTATTGAATGATTAATGAAAAGGAGAGTGGCAACCACCCACCCAGAAACTCATCTGCCTTTGAAAAGATTTAATTTAGGTGTTTGTAGCTCTCTATTATAGTTCCTGATTTTCCTGACGTTGCATTGTTCTACTGGCCCCTTCCCTCTGAAGAATTTTCACACATTTATTTTTTTGCTTCTTAAGATGTGCAAAATTCTAAATGTTTGCATGGTTCTAGTTGAAAGATACCCAGAAGGATCCTAAGGGATGAACTGCTATTTAAGATGGTAAATAGATTATTGTTCTGAAAATGGTAAATTGATAAGTTGGTTTCCTTTGAGAGTAAGTTGTTTGTAACCAACTGGGCTGTGCCTTATAACTCTGCTTATCATTTGAATAAACCTTTTTCTTCTTTTGTGTTTACACACTAGTCTCTTTGTTCTCTTTTCCAAAGTACTTATCAGTAGCAGTTAGCCTTTATTTTTGTAGGCTTATTGATTCTTCTCTGAAACACACAATCTCTTTTTCTTACCATGGTACACCTTATCTCTGTGCTTTCCATGTGGAGTGCACTTTGTTGCACATGGATAACTGACATCTGTGTAAGCTTTAGGATGTAATATTGTCAAAGAATACAATTTTTTTTAATATCAGTAGTGTTAGTTTGTCTCCAACTCTGTGAGGAAACTGTATACATATTCTTTCCAGAAACTTTTTAGCCTTTGAAATAGCTGCATTTCTTTGGCTTTTCATAATTTCATTATTAATTAATATATATATGTATTTTTGATGAATATAATATGCACCCTTTGCAGTTGTCTTTAAGTGCTTTACCTTGTACTTTTTAAGTGGCAAGTTACCTTATTTCAGTTGTTTCAGTACTCCGTATCCAATTTCTTTAATGTGGTCTTTAGATCCTTTTCTATAACAGTGACAACTTCCATCATAACAAAAGGCAATCCCTTTTAGCTTTGTGCCACCATTAGTACGTGTCATTAGTTAATTCTGTTTTCGGCAGCCAAGTGAATAATTAGCATTCCTAAAGTCCCAAAGTTGGTCCTGCAAGAACAATATTACAAATTCATGTAGCTTTATAGTTAGGAGGTTTTTTTGGCGTAGTTCAAAATAGTTTGTTAAATAGACACTGGGTTTTTTTTATTTTAACCATTTATTTCCCATTTCATGATGCTTTGCTGAAGAATACAGTGTCTCAATACATATATATTAGTTGTATCATTTTCCCCTGTATCTAAAGAAGTCATGTATTTTAGCAAACAGAATAGATTAATTTGGCATAGTCCAGTTTTGAGCAATCACTGGTCTGATTCATCCTGGTTGCATTTTTTCTTTGTGTTTTTTCTATTATTTATGTCAAACCTCAACTGCACCACATATGTATGTGTTTATGCACATACAAACACACACATATATATAAATATATACAAATATATATTTATGTCCATAGATATAGCATTAAAAATATAATAACATGAAGGTTTTTTTCTTATTTGACCTACAATTGTATTAAATAGGATCCTTTTTTTGGATTCTCCTAGCTATATTGTGATAATGGCTTTTATTATAGTACAGATAATCAGATAATCTTGGTGTCATTGTGACATGATATAGTGTAGGAATATCTTTACTTTTTGCTGTCTACTTGTTAAATATTTTTCTTACACAAGATGTTACAAACGAAGGCTCTTGGTCAGTAGGAAACTCTTGGCATGGCTTTAAAGAATGCACTTAACTTGTCAATTTGTAACATCCAGATGACTATAATGTGTTGCCTAAAGTCTTATCTAAGGAGTCCTGCTGAATTCAGTGAAGTTAAAATGTTAGATGTCTTTTTAAATATATCCTAGAAATATACTGATATATTATACAATAGCTGGAATTCTGTGAACAGTGTCTGAAATTTATTAATGCTTGTCTAGTGCATGTAAAGATTAGTTTAACTTTTTCATTACATTCATACACATGTATTCTGAAGAGATTTCGATGCCTTATTTCATTAATGATTACGGGGTAAAAGCTCCACTGTTGTCAAGATGTAGATAATACTGCTGTCCACAAAATGGAATACTTCTTCATAGAAAGGAAAATATTGTATTATATATTTGATTTTTATTGGGATTTTAATTTTGTAGACATGAAATGAGCTTTAGTCTCAGTAAATTTCGTTGTTATGGCTTAACCTTGGCTAGCTGATGGGTGCCTGCAGAGCAGCTGCTCTGTCACTCCACCTTCTCAGGGGCAAAAAATCAGTACAGTCAGGACTTGGAAGAAAAGTATGAGAGATATTTACTCAATTTGAAGTACTCCTATAAGGCTTGTGCTGATATGGAGTCAGGATTTGTGGCTGCTGTGTCAGGGTAGATTTAGGTTAGTCCTCTAGACTTCTTATTAGGGAACGGTTCTTCCTGCAGAGGGTGGGTGAGCACTGGAACAGACACCCCAAGGTAGTGGTCATGGCCGCAAGCCTGATGGAGTTCAAGGAGTATTTGGACAATGCTCTCAGGTACATGATGGGATTGTTGAGATATCCTGTCCAGGATATCCCAATTTGGGAACTTGGACTCAATGATCTTCATGGTCCCCTTCCTGGATATTCTGTGATTCTGTGGTACCACTATAAAATTAGAATTTATGTATGCTTTGTAGCATTGACAATTTCTTGGGTTGTGTTGAATTTATAAGCATATCTACTCCCTTTGATTTCCTTTTTCTTAATTTTCAAAGAATTGTAGGATCAGGATTGTTTGGGTCGAAATGAATCTTTAAATATTATCTAGTCCAATCCCCTCTGCTATTGGAAGAGATATCTTCAACTAAATCAGGTTTCTCAGACCCCCATGCAATGTGGCTTTGAACACTTCCAGGGATGGAGCGTCTACAAGTTCTCTGGGCAATCTGTTTTAGTATCTCACCACCCTCACAGTGGCTTCCACTTGATGCCATTGTCATTGTATGTGGTTTTCTATCCAGTTTTTTTTTCTTCTGAAAGTGCATCTGTCAAATACATATTTTGCCAATTTTTTGGTTAGAACGTTGTGAGGGACCGTGCCAAAGGTCTCACAGAAATCTGTATAGCTTATGAGTTGCTCTTCCCTTGTCCCACTGACACAGTTATTGTAAGTAAATTAGTCTGGCAGCATTTGCACTTGCTGTAACCATGTCTGTCTCCAGTTATCTCCCTGCCTTCATTTTTCTTGCTACATCTTCCAGAAAGACCTTTTTCTTAATTTCACTGGGCATGGAGATCAGATGGTTGGGCCAGTCCATGATGTTTCTTTTTCTCCAGTCACTGGACTTAGCCTTACTGCCACAACTTTTCAAATAAGATCTTGAGTGGCTTGGCATCTCTGTCTGCCATTCTCTCCCTTAGGCTCCTGGGATTGTCTGGCTGGGTCCCATGAGATGATTAATACTTCTAATGTGAACTTTCTCTCATATAATTTTCTTTATTCTTTCTTCTAGCATTCAGGACTCTTGTAATGCCTGGAAATAAATTAAATAAAAATAAACAAAAAAAAAATCTTTTTACAACAAGAATTCATTTTCCTTCTGAAACAATACTTTTTTTTTTTTAAATCGGGAATTAAAATTTTCCCTACGTGTTGTAACCCTAGATACTGAGGATTTTAGACTTTCTTTATAGAATAACACAGACCTTCAAGAGAACACTACATTTGACCTGAGGCCATAGAGAAAGCTTCCAAAATTAAATGATAAACCTAGAATTATATGTGTGTAGTTCAAATAAAAGTGTATCATATCACATAATAGAAAACTTACAATTTAATGTTTTAGAATGCTATAGAATATATAGAGCTAATATAGAAGATTTAGGGTGGTGACAAGTGCTTCTTACCTTCTTCTTCATAGGTTTAAGTGGTGTTTTATAATTAGACAAAAAAAGTCTACGTTATGGGACATGAATAATTAGTTATTGGATTAAAAATAAAAATATTTTTGGTATCATTTCCTAATTGCATAGTTTTTCCTTAAAAAACCTCATAGAGATAAATAGGGAGCCATTTTGTAACTTGTTAGTGAAATGCTATAAAACTCACAACTTGTAGACTATAATATAGATAAGAAATAATAAACATCTAAGTGTGAACACAAAATGCCATCTCAAACACTTTCAATCCCAACCCTAACAAAAACAGAACCCCCCCTACAAAATGCCATCTCAAACACTTACAATCCCAACCCTAACAAAAACCAGAACCCCCCCCCCCCAAAAAACAACACCTATGGATTTCTATATTCTTTCAAAGAACTCAGAGTGTAATGTTCAATCCCAGCTTGCACTTTTTTAATTTCAGGAAACAATATTAAGACTTATGTATACCAAGAACTTATCTTTTTGAGATTTGCAAATCATTTCAGTTTGAGCTATCATTAAAAATGCAGTACCTTCTTTGCTGTTTGTATATGTATTTTATTTTTTTCAGTGTCAACTGAAGTGCATTGTTAAATTTAAAAAGCTTGGTAGCTATTTAAAATTTTGCAATCAGAAAAACCAGTTAAGAACAAAAAGGGTAAGAGAAGTCTACTAGGAATTTTTTTAGGATAGTAAGTCTATCATTCTTGCATTTTTAAGAAAAAGAGGTTTATAAGTGCTTTTTGTTTCAGGTGAAAGCTGGGGCCACTTATAGTGTGAAATTCAAGTGTTATATCTCTGTTTTTCTCTCCCTTTTCCATTGTTGTAAAGGCTGGAATGATCTTTTTTTTACTTCTCTTACTTCCTGGTAACTGCATGAGATTCATTGTAATGCTAATAGATGTTCTTGGGATCTAGTGAGATTAGTATTTGCAAAGTGTATTTTTGTACTTTACTGAATATTTGATTGTGTTTACTTTAGGAGATGAAATTGCAAAAAAAAAAGCACATATTTCATACCATTTAAAATGTGTTCTCTCATTTAATAGCCATTTTATTAAAATGAAAAATAATCGGAAAGCAACTTACATCTATTGACCAAATATTGCATGTTATCCATGAGCTATCAGTGTGCTCCCATGGCACAATAAGATGCATGAGGGAAGAGCATTGCCAGCGGGTCAAGGGAGGTGATCCTGTCCCTCTGCTCATTCCTGGTGAAGCCTTGCCTGGAAGGTAGATGTGCCCAGTTCTGGGCTCTCAGTACAGGACAGACATGGGGCTGCAGGAGCTGGCTCAGTGGAGAGTCACAAAGGTGTTTAAGGGACTGGAGCATCTCTCTTATGAGGACAGGCTGTGGGAGCTGGGCCTGTTCAGCATTGAGAAGAGACAACTGAGAGGGAACCCTGTCAGGGCCTGTCAGTATCTGAAGGGAGGGAGATAAGAGGATAAAGCCAGGCTCTATTCAGAGGTGCCAAGCAAGAGGGCAAGAGGCAATAGGCAGAAAATGATGCACAGGAATTTCCACCTGAACACGAGGAAGAACTTCTTTACTATGCAGGTGACTGAGCAGTGGAACAGATTGCCCAGAGAGACTGTGGAGTCTCCCATATTGGAGATAGTAAAAAATTGTCTGAATGCAATCCTGTGCTCTGGGGTGATCCGGCTTCAGCTTGACCCTAATGGCAGCCTCTTCCAATTGTACCCATTCTGTGATTAGCTTTACTTACTACTTATTTGCATTTTGGTCTTCAAATTCAAAAATGACAAGCATTTAATCCTCATATATCATACAAAGTATAGCAACCTCGTCCAACAGTAGTCTTAATTTTACATTAAAACAGTGCCTCTTCGTGTCTTCCTCTTTTGGTTTCTACTTTGTAAGAAGAACAGTTAAAGTTGACTGTCATAAAAAAGTTTAAATTTGAAAATTGAGCCAAGTAAATCTTGTGTGTACTTTCCAGGGTTTTTGTAATAAATAAGGGGGATTTAATTATTTTGGGGAATAAATTCTGAAAGCTATTTTGTACAGTTTTTTTTTAATATAGGGTATGTCATAATATTTTTGAGAAATAAAGATCCAGGAAACACTTCATGCTGTGTTACTTGAAATGTTTAATTGCAGGTATTGTCTTTCCTTGATTTTAAAATGTTTTAAAATTCTTTAAAAATAAAAAGATTTTCCATTCTTCTCTAAAAATCTAAACCAAAGGTAAAGCTATTATTGTAAATGTCATGAAATATTTTAGCAAACTGATTTCTTGTCTTCAAAACAGGTTTTGGAAATTTCCCCTTTTATATGTGTGTGTGTTTTTTTGTATGTGTGTGTGTAAATTTTCGCATCCTGAAAAAAAAAGCAATTTAGTGTTTAAAAAAATGTGCAGAGCTTAAATTAGTCTCTGATTAGTAGAAATGTAAGCTTCTGGTGCTTCTGTCTTGCTGCAAGTTAATTTCTATTACATATAAATATTTCTATATTTGAAGGGTAAATATTGCTTAACCTCGAGTTTCTAGTTTTATAAGAAATTAAAAAAAATCAAAATATCTCAAATATCAACTTCATGCAAGCATGTACGTGGTATAAGTAAAATTTCTGGCTTCTAGAGTTTGGAGTTTTACTGTTGCTGGCATGTTATGGTTACTACTGAGTCTTTTTGGTGTAAAATCAATTCATTATGCAGCCTGTATTCTCCTTTGGTTATACCTATGTAATTCCTCCTTTATAAATTCTAAAAAAACCCAGCCTAAACTAAACCAACATTCAGGACTACTTTGTGTTTGTGACACCCCTTTACAAAAAGTACTAGGTTTTTTGACCTCATGTTTTTTGGGGTTTTTTTGTATTAATTTATCTTCAAAGCCATTCCTGTTCTGTCAAGAAATAGGTAAGAGGATGCAGGTTATTAGGCTTATGAAAATGATTTTTAATTTATATATGCTCTGTTTCCGTAACACAGTGGGAATTTTTCCACCTTCTTCTTATTGCATATCTTTTTATTTATTTGTTTTATCTTCCCAGCTCTAGAAAATTTTTGCTTTGTAAATTTCAGTTATAGATGTAACATTTAAGTGCTCAGTCTGGTATTTTATGAAGTGCTGCAGAGTTGTTTTGAAGTGTTTGAAATAAAGAATACTAAGATCAAGGTCTAGAGGAGTAAGTATTCCTAGAGTTTGCTTACAGTATATGAAATTATTTTTTTCTGGTTCAGCAACGTAGGTTTTCAGTGTTGAAAAGCTGGTATTTATGGCAGTCTTTACACATGCACAATAATTTTCCACAGAGTAAAGAAAAATTTTCAGAAGGAAAACCCTCTTTCATGGATGGTGTGAATGAAGTTCAAACTTGCTGCAGTTGCTAAACCCTTGGATCAAAACACAGTCTAAATATGAAGTATGATTTAAAGTCTAAAGTACTTTTTTAAGACCTTCTTTTTAGGTAAACCAGTGAATAATTGACTAAAGCAAATATGAAAATCCTGATCAAAGTCCTAGGGAATATTGGGAATAGTGAAATTTTTATTTACAATTAAATTGCTGGACATTTTGATGCTGGGAGTGAGTACTACCATGAAGATAGAAAAACATTTTATACCTGATAAAACTATGTCTATGTTTTAAGGTCTTGGGCTCATTGTAAATATCCTTTAGTTCAGCTAGAAACAGTAGTTGTGTCATTTTTCATTAGATCAAACACAGAGAGGAACAACAGACTTGAAATCACAGCTGAAGGATCTTTGCATAAATCTCATATTTCTACTCATATCATTACCAGCTATAAATAATTTTCTTCCAGAACCTATTTCTCGTATATTTGAGGAAAGATCATGGCATTAAGCAAAAAGGGATCTCTATAAGGAGTGAAGGAAGGAGCAGTTATTCTGTCTCCATGCATCTATCACCATTCAATTCCAACCTGTGAGTGGTATCTTAAACTGACAAGTCATCTAGTACCCAGTGCCTTAAGTGCTGCCCAGATCCTTTAGTTCCTAAGGGACTTTTGAACAGATTCACATGTTCCAAAGCATCTGCTTATGAATTTTTGTAGTATTTCTAAACTAATATTGTCATAGTTCTTCTTTGGACAGAAGAACTTTGTAGGTAGCTCTGTTTTCTCCGCAAGACACCACACATCCCTATTGAAGTTACTTAATATTTTAGATGACTACTCAACCCCAGTAGTGTCACTGGTGCAGTAGGTAGTGTCTTTTGGTGAGATGTAGGAAAAGCCCATACTAGAGGACACTTAGTTTTTTCAGGAAAAGCCAGGTAAAGCTTTCAGTAATGTAAAATGGGCTGTGAGCTAAGGTATTTCTTTCACGAGGAGAACTCATGTGACTTTATATGATCAACAGCAGAGCAGCTGCAAGTTTCTGCCATCTTTTCTAAACGACACACGCGTTAGAAAATCACTGTAGTTCTAGCAGAATGGTCACTAGTAACAATTCATGCCCATACACTGGGTGTGAATAATGGACCTTCTCACCCACAAATCCTTATCATAAGTAATGAAGGATTAAGCAGATTCTTCATCTTTCATTCTGAATTGGGACCTGGAGAAATCATAAGGAAAAGCTCTTGCATCATTGTGTTTTTGGTATTTTTTCTTTGCAGTGCAGTCTGAATTAGGTATTGACTTCTTTCAGAGACAATTTTTATCTTTTTTTTTTTTTTTTTTAAAGATGATGAAATTCGTTTCTTTCAGAGACAATTTTTATCTGTTTTTTTTTTTTTTTAAAGATGATGAAATTCGGAAACTCAGTATTGTTGGAGGACTTATGAATATCTTGTGGATCTGAAGGAAACAACTTCAAATATTTGCTGTTTTTAGGATCTGGATATGCTGCTTGATAGCTTTTTGATACATTTCAGAGGATCATTTGGGTTAGATCTGGACATCTATGGAGATGAAGTAACTGAGCATCCAAGTCAACAAAAGTATGGGGAGAATTAATCACCTATTTTTTACGAAAAGTTACATGAACTGTCAGCACAAATTTGACTGACTGAGAGATACATTCATATATCCTGGAGGCTGTGAAGAGTTTTTCTCTCTCTATTTGTGTAATTTTTTTTTATAATTTACACCTCCTCTTTTTTGTTTCCTCTAAGATACCAATTTTTCTCTTTATTTATGTGTATATGTAAGATTTCTCAGTTCAAGGTAAGTAATTATTACCTCTGCTTGGCATATCTTTATGTTTTTCCCAGTGCCCAAGGTTAGGACAGGTTCAGTGACAGAGCCCTTCGTTGTAATAAAGAGTAAGGTTTGTCTGTAAGCATGTTTAAAATCCAGAGAAGTAAATGGTGGCTGGAGAGTCATCCACGACTCTTTTAATCACCTTCATAATGGTAAGCAAGGTGAGCTTTCCAGCGGTGTTGGGTGTGGTGATATGGTGGGTTGCCAGTGCTTGGAGTCATGGGATGGAGAAAGCTAATGAACCTTAAGCCTTGGTGTGAGGTATTGAGGTATTGGATAGCAGAAGGTGAGTGAGGGAGAGGAGATGGAGACTATCAGGTTGTCCCCCTGATGACCCCAACAGAGTCCATAAATGGATCACAGGACTGAGTCTCAGTGTGTCTGGGCCAACAGTCTCTGTACTGCTAGCTCTGACAGTGTCTTGAGATGTGTCTAACTCTCTAGAAAGCAGTGTGACACTTCTTTGGACAATGTACTAGAATGGCACAAAGATAATACTTCTTCTGGGTCTCATCATGGGAGTTTATACTGCTTGAAGTACATTAAAAAACCCCAAGATCCCTAAAACAGATGTGCTATTTAAGTAATGGCTATGTAGACTGTATTTTTGAAGGAGGATTAGGAAGCTTGGTTATTCTTTTGATGAAACTGGCTGTGGGTAAACGTATGAAAAAATGAATTTTATCACCATATTGATTACACTATGCATTAGTTGCAAGTTGGTGTGAGAATGTAGATAATTAAATTACTTTTTCATGTTGCTAGGAAAAAGAGAATCAATTTTTTTTCATTGAGAAATCTTATCTGTTTGCATCAACTTCCGTTTTTACTGGTTCTGGTGTTACATTTGCATGTGATAATGAAGGCAGAGTCACATAAAACAAAAATTCTGACCAGAATAATAATACCTTGCTATAATTGTTGCAACACTTTAAAGATAAAACAGTCTTCACATAAATATGAAAAGAGTTGTGATTTTTTTTGAAACACAAGATACACTTTCCTTTCATAAGTCAGTCTGTTAGCTCCATAGTAAAGAAAATCTGTAGCACTCTTAAGAATAAGAAAAATTTGATTCATTAGTAATGAAATTCCCTTTTAAAAATTGTCATATATACTTACATCAGAATTTTTTTGTGCCTTCTTTAAATGGGTGTGTTTTTTAGACCTCTATTATTGGCAAGAGCTCTATTGAAATTCTTGAGTTGCATATGTTTCTGTCTACTGGTATGAGAAGGATTGAAAAAAGAAGGAGAAAGCTTGTGGACAGTTCTAGGTGCATGTAGGGATTTTTTCTTGCTTTTCTTTTTGGTTTGTTGTTGTTGTTGTTTAAATTTATTAAGCAGCCTGGCAAAGACATAAGGAAACTAAGGAAATAAAGCATCGTTTGACTTCTTACCACAGAAACCAATGACTTTTCTGTCAGAAATTACATCAGAAGTTACCAAAGCCCATTTAGTCAAGTTTAATTAGAAAATGAAATTAAGGATTCTTGTTAAAAAAAAAAAAATTACTTTTAGCTAAGTGTGTAGAGTTTCACTGATGCTTCAAGTTCAAGAGTGAAGTTATTTTTAACTGATATTTTTAAAAAAAATATATATATTATGCAGAATTATGTAACATTTTTGCATATTGGAATTTAAGCCCGAGACTTTGCAAAGATTTGTAGTGTGTTATTAAACTCTAGTTAATTTATAAATACTGTTTTACTTGAATTTTGAATAGTCTGTGATATTCTTAACAGAACCCCAGCTAAATCGTACCAGCTGTGGACAGTGATTAATGCAGTGAGCAAGGAAAGCTCAGCATGCATGAAATAAGAGCATAACAAGGACAAAGCAGACACTCTGTTGATTGTAATGAAGCTTGATTCCCATGAGACGTAGCAACATAATATTACTTTTCTTTCTTTCTTTTTTTTTAAATTTAAATTAGGTATTGGCCATTGACTATTTATTTTCTAGATTATGTTTATTTATTCTCCAGTGGGTCAGCTAACTTATTTGAAAAGGCAGTGCACTTAACAGAGATTGCAGATAAACCTTAAAAGTAACAGTAGGTTCCTACTCTTAATGTTCAAATTTTGTTTTACTGGCATGCACTATTACATACACAGTATCAATTTTACTGGGCTCAGGTGCTCTTCATTAAAATCACTTTTTTTTGATCATTTCTTCTAACATTTTTTAATTCTGATGGAGTGCTGAATTTGTCCCATCCTGGCTTGATCCTGAATTTTTTAAAGTAAAATACAAATAAGTGTTCTTTGCAGTAAAACATTAGGGCTTGAGTACAGAAGTGGTAAAAGATCATTCCTTTTATCAGGCACTAATCAAGTAATGTTATCATGAATCAGCATGAACTAATATGTTCACAGCAATTCTGTTATTCTGTGTAAAACAATGATAGTCTGTGTTCTATGAAAAGAAATTACAGCTGTGAATACTCACAGAAGAAATGCACAGTACCAAGAAGTAGCTGACTTTTTCTATTTGAATTGTAATCCTCACTCTGTCTTTATTTTAGTGAAATTTATTGTAAATTGGTGTCTCTTCTATCCATTGGTGGTAAACGTGAAAATAAAATAAAACCAAGACAAAAAACCCCAACAAAACCCTCTAGTGATAGGAATGGGTTTAACCAAAATATTCTACAGTAAATAAACCATGAAGATATTAAGTGTATTGAAATGGTGCACCAAAACTAAGGTAGTTAATGTGGTTTTACTTGAACTGCAGCTAATTGAATTGGATCAGAATTGAAGAAACATAAAAATATATTTGGTATAGTAAGCATATTTTTTAATGAAGCTAAATCAAGCTTGACTTTCTACTTTTTATCATAAATCGAATTTACTTGCTAAATAAGATGGTTGGACTAGATGATTGACAGTTAGACTGGATGATCTGTAGAGTGTCTTCCAACCTTGATGATTCTGTGGTTTTGTACAATGATTTGCTTATCAGAAATCCTGGCTGAACCTTCCCGTTGCACACAGCTTACTGTGGGAGAACCTCCACAGCTGCAAACAGGGGTTAGGACGTGTGTTTTTTGGCTAAAGATGTGATGATACAGATATACAGTTTTATTTTCATAGTACTCCGCACCATATCTTGCCTTTTTTTCATTTCAACTCCTCTTAGCTTACATCAGCCTTCCTAAGGCAATTTTTGTTTGAGACCATTAAGCACTAATGTTTTTTTTCCTGAAGTCTACCAGCATGGAAAATTAATTTTGCCTGTATATTATTTATTGCATCATGACAACTACTGCTGTCATTATGCTGTGGTGAGATTAATAATCCTTCTGACTGAAATACGATGTTTCAAATTTAGACTATTTCAATGCCTCAGGAAGGTGTTCTGCAAAAATTGGTTCACACTGGATTTTAGTTCATCATTTAGTTGCATCGGTGTCAGAAATGGCTAATGAAGATAGTTGGTTCATTCGTGGAAATAAATTCCATTAAGTCGCCTATTGGGATGATCCACTGATTTTATGCAGGTAACTGTCAGCAGCTATGAGACATTTGTAATGTTCACTTCCTACTTACATGGCTGGATTTGCATTTAGAGAAATGACACCGTCATTTTCTGAGTATACCAACAGTTGTCTAGCTCAGCATATCTCAGATTAGGTATTCTCTGTCTTTTTTTTAATAATGCAGTTATACATATATTGCCGTGCCTGTAGATACATTGTAAATTGAAACTATTATTTCAAAATATTGTAAATTTGCTCTGTGAGCAAAGCTCTTTCCTGAGTTATTTTTTTCTCCATAAGATAGTAATGATTTTCCGAATAGAAAAAGTGTGCACAATGACCATCAATTGCAAAATAAAATTAAATTGTGTTTTAACTATTTAATCTGGGCATTTATGTATATTTGGTCAGAATGTTTTTTATTTATTAAGAGCTGGCAGTAGCAATGGAGTTTTATGTCCAGGGATTATGATGAATTTCAAATACAGTTAAAGTTGCAGGACATTTGATCTGTCTGTAATAGAAGCCTTCTACTACTTAAAATGGGGTTTTCTAATACATCTGAACTAGGGAAATAAAATGGGAAATGAAATAGGAAACTATGCAGTGGTGCACATTTTGGACTAGGTTTTGTCTTTCTTCAAGTGGGTGTTGTTTTCTCAGCTCTAAATATATGGCCCGTAAAAGTGGCCCAAGGGAGCCAAACCTTTTTTGTGTCTTAATAAGCTAAGTGCTATTATAAAAAAACCATTCATGGTCTTATTCTAATTCTAATTGGATATTAAGAAATACTGACTCTAAATCATATGTAGCTTATTAAAGTTTTGGGTTCACAAGTGGAGGAGTGGAATAGAGTTTAGGCTTACAGCAGTAGTTGTGGGGTCTACATTTTTGCTAATTTCTGTGTAGCATTTCATCTCATTTTGAAACACACAGGCTTAACTTCAAAGCGTACAGCAGTCTGTAATTCTCCCATGAAGCAGTGAGCTCTGCAACTTTAAATAAGCACAGATGAGGGATGACATAACACAGGGCATGACTGAGGCCAGAGCATGGCTTCACATCCTAAGGATCATGTTTAGCAGGTAATTGTCAGTTCCACTGATAGTTGTGGTGATTTTGATCAGCATCATGTAAGCAGATAAAGAGGTGTCGCTAATATTGAATTGCACCATGTGTAGAGAGAAGCAGTTAGTGGAGTTACACAAAGGAAAACATACTGGGGGCCTCACCATCTAGAAATTTATGCATATTTGCATTGCTAAACTTTTCTGTCAAAAACTGTCTTTTGTATGATGCTTGCATTTATTTATTTTTGCAGTAGTTACCGGAAAATATCTCAAAAACTCGGGGTAGAGCATGTTGTACTTGTGTTTCAGTGTGTATCAGCTGGGCTTGTGTTATAAAATAAATATTGTCAAATCAATGGGGTTTTTTTTCAATTTATGCATATTGTGCTGATGAATGCTCTTTCAATCAAATGTTCCTTTTATGACACAAGCAAACAGATATTGATAGAAAACAGTTATTGACCCGTACATGTTAAATAAGGGTAGAGGTTTTATAATTTTTTGTTACTAGTCATAAAGGGAATTGTTTCTGTTTCTACATGTGATAGAAGATTTAAAAAAACAAAGCTTTTGCCTTCCCTATGAGTTATTGTAAAGTTTTATTTATGTTTTAAAAAATTATTATTACTATTTCTCATCTGTTAAAAATTAAGAATTATTAAAACAAAGTAAAGAATGACTGGTGCACATAGGACTTTCCGTACTATTTTTAATGTTCAGTGAAAATTACTTAAGTTTCTAAAAAAAAGAGTAATTCAAAAGCAGACATTATTTTAAACCAAGTGAATGGAAATGGGGATTATGCAAGCTTTTGAGGTTTCTTTTGAAAAAAATTACTAATACATTAATTTCTACAGAAAAAAATTGAAGCACTGTAAATTATGACCTGTTAAATTTCCCTGGTAGTCATAGAAGATGTATTTGAACATGTAATTTAGGGACTGAGAGGCTCTTTACATTCTGATAAGCTTTGAAATAAATAAATAAATAAATATTTTCTCCCAGTAGCAGAACTCCTAGTATAACACAATAATGCAGCTGAGAAAGTTTTAATCAGGATTATTACTTCGATATTTTTTTGCTGTCATTATGGAGTGTATGAATTAATTTAAGTTTATTGAACTTTTTGTCATTTAAATGCATTTTGTAATCTGTAATTAGATTACACTTGAATTAGGACTTTTTGGACAGCAGTATAATCAGCATTATATTGAATAATTGAATTGCAAACAGAAGGTCCAGTTCCAAAACTCAGGAAGATTCTAGGAGGGGGAAAAAAAGTTAAACAAATATCTCTGAAATTTTGATTTTTGGAGTTGAAATACCCACACAATCCTGAAAACCCATATGTAATGCTAAATCCTTTTTTGGGAATTAGTGTGCAACTCAGATTAGTTTTCACTGTAATTACGGCTTTCGTGACAGATGATGAAAAGTTTAATGAAAAGTCAATTACATAAACTACTTGAATCTCATGGAGCTTAATTATAGGGTCCACATTCTAATAAAATTATTTTTCAAGCTTCATTGAGAGGATATCACTAAAATCAGAAAACCTACAAGTAACTTTATAATGACTAATTTCAAAGGTTTTTGTAATTCTACATTTACTAGTTTTGTGAAATTACAAAAACTGAAATGGGAGAGACAGAAGGATGATATTCCACAAACTTTTTTCTTTCACAAATTGTGACAAGGGAGCGATTCTGTTGAAAGCAGTTGAAAGCACAGCTAAAAATATGAAACACTTTATGCCTGTATGCAAAAGCTTTTTAATGGGTTTTTTAAAGGCTGTACCATCTTGTTAGAGAGAGGATAATTTAAAATAATTTTTTAATTTTTGTCTTATTGTTATTATTATTATTGTGATTTTTTCATAACTGAATTGAGATCAGATAATTTCTAATGTTTGTAACTGTGCTTAATAGAAACTGTGCTAGATTTAGCTTTTTGGAAGTGAATTTCTTCCACATGGGACAAAAAAGTGAAGTGTGTCTGAAAAGGTTAACTGATATTTTGTGAATGGTCTGCTCTTTCATCAGCAGGAAAATACAAAGGCTACACATTGGTATGTTTTGCTAGGTGCATCCTAAGCTTAATTTTAAGGAGTAGGTACTAGAATAGAAATTTGGTTGCTAATGGCCTAGAGTCTCAGTTACAAGTTGTAAATGCATAGTACCTTAATGGAAACTATTTTACGCCTTAACATTTTATTCCGTTTTATGCTGAACTAAGGACAAAGAGTTCTGTGAAAACATGTTGTTTAACTTCTTTTGAAGCTGAAAAACAGGTGACTGTGTTGAGGAAGTGTCAACCTGATTTTTCTTCATTCTTTCTGATCTCATTAAGTATCCTTGTGTGACAGAAATAAGACCATGCAAAATGGTGTGTTAGTGAGAAGCCAAATAACACAGGATATGCCAGGGCAGAACTTCTGTGTCTGACATCTACCTCTTCCTTGAAATTATGAATAGGTATCCAAGATGGGTATCCATCCTGCTTGTTATATCTTACAGCTTGAAGTTTGTGCTTAGGCTCTGGCTGGATCTGAGCAGGAAAATTTTGCATGCCGTGCATATGACAAAGGTCTGCAGGCTGCTTGCCGTATAGCAGTTGAATCTTAAAATAAATAACTCAGCATAGTATTTTATTTATACTTAAGGGATGGAACTATCTGACTCAAATTTATTCAAAAAAGGAAAGCCATCAGGTTTTAATTGTCTGCTGTGAATGTAAATGAGGAAGATGTCCATTGCTGTTACATTGCATCATTTTCAAATGTGCGGCAGCAAACTGGAATAGCTGTTGAAATAATCTCTGTTAAACACCATACTACAACTGTATTAGTAGTAGAGAAAAAAGAGGGAACTTCTCAGCTGTAGCTTCGTCTGATGTATTCTCTCCATTATAACTTAAACTTAGTGGCATATGAGTACATAAGAATGTAACAATTAAAAACAAAATATGTACTGGACAGAGTTTGCCAGGTTTGGCTAGATAGTTACATAACTGGCATCTCTGCTATCTCTGCTTTTTACAGTGTCTGGAAGTTTTCCTTTGTGCTCTTTTATTATTAAGTATAGGTCATTATTCCTTTGAGTAAAGGTAAAACAAAAAAGCCAAAAAACAGACAAAAAACCCCCCAAAAAACAAAACAAACAAAACCCTACAAACAAACAAACAAAAAACCCCCCAAAACAAACAAACAAAAAGAGGTGTGTATGTGACTTTTTAGATTATATTCCAGAACTAATATTGTTGCGTCTCGTATCTACAATATGAGATAAAAACTGCTAACACTGGGATGAATTTGAAGCTAAATGGTTGATCAAATAGTTTCAAATGAAAAATTTTTAATTACTGTTTCATGTTAACAAAACTTGTGGTCCTAATCGAAAACACTGCATTTGTGGAAGATGGTGGGGAGTGATTTATACCAAGATACAGGAGTGGGAAGATGTGAGCAGAAAATCTGTGATTTAGAAACAAGACAAATGAGAAGCAAGATATGAGGATTGTTTGGAACACAGTCTTGGTTGACATAGTAAGTATGACAGGAGCTGTGGAAGGACAAACCAATGGGAAGAAAAGCAGTGAACATTTTATTCTACATAGCCTGAGAATTAATCCAGGTTTCATGAGATCAAGGATGTCTTTGTTTTATAAGAAATAGTCTCTAAACTAAGTAGAATAATGGTTGACTGTCTTCTATTTTCAGGCAGACATGCCAGCTTTAGTGATTACAGGTTGCTTTATGCTGCTCCTCCATATCAGCAGAAGTTTATAGATGACTTGGAACTTGTGTAAATACATATTATACTGTAGAATTCCTTTTTCTAATAGGAATAAAAATCAACTTTGTGAAGATTTCTGTGTTTTTGCTTAGTGAGAAATGCTAGAATCAAAGATATTCTTGTAACTTTCTCTTTCCTTATATGGTGCAAGATAATGCAATTACATGGGCTTTCTTTCCCTGGCCATCTGCCAGGCTTCAGGCTCAGGCTCTTTGCTGTAAGCCCTTTGCATCTTTCATTCTTCATTGAAGTTGTACAATGAATAGATCAAGGAATTGTGGAAAGTAAAAGCTTAGGAGGGTCTGGAAAGATGACAGTGGTATAGAATACAGAGACATCAGTCAGGTTGTTAAGCAGAAAGTACAAAGTAACCACTGTTTCTACTAGGTAAAGTTTTTGGTAAAAGGGAGCCACAGAGGTGGCTTTTGTGAGAAGCTCTTTGAAGTTTCACCCATGTCCAACAAAGCCAATGCCAGATGGTAGCAGGATGGACCTGCTATTGGCCAAAGCTAAGCCCATCACTAATGGTGGTAGTGCCACTGGGATAACAGATTTAAGAAACTGAAGGAAGTTGACATGCTGTGGCAATTGCAGGCAGAAAAGCACAAGGAGTGGGAGGGAATATGTGAGAAACAGCCCTGCAAACACCCAGGTAAGTGGGGAAGGAGGGCAAGGAGGTGGTCCAGGCAGCAGAGCAGATTCCCCTGCAGCCTGGGGTGAAGAGCCTGGCGAGGCAGCTGTGCCCTGCAGCCCCTGATGAAGCCCATGAAGGTGGAGCAGTGGATGTGCCCAAAGAAGGCAGCGGCTCTGTGGGAAACTCCTGGTGTGACTGGGGTTTGCTGACTGGACTTGTCACCCTGTGGGAGATTCATGCTGCCTTCCTCTTTTTCTGAAGGTTTCTTTAGTCTTTTCAAGTCCCCCGTTGGAAGGACTTGTGTTGAAGAAGTTCGTGGAGGACTGTTGCCTGTGGGAGGGACACTATACTGGAGCAGGGGTGGAAGAGTGAGGAGAAGGGAGTGGCAGAGACAAGGTGTGATGAACTCAGAGCAAAGCCCCATTTCCTGTCTCTCTGTGATGCTCAAGGGCAGGAGGGAGAGAAAAACAAAAATAAGGTTGAGCCCAGGAAAAAGGGAGAGGTCAGGGAAAGATTTCCCATTAATCTACTGTCTTTGATTGGTAATAAATACATTAATTTCTTTGAGTGTGGTTTGTCTGTGACAGTACCTGGTGAATTCCCTGTCCTCCTCTTGACCTGTGTGTCTTTCGTTGCAGTTTCTCTCCATTCCATAGGCTGAGGAGGGGAGTGAAGGAGGATTTTGGTCTGCACCTGACACCCAGGCAGGGTCAACCCACTATGCTGTTTGACCATATATTTGTCACATATATGGCTCTTTTTGAAATACACAATGTCTTCATGAACAAGATCAATTTTTGCAACTATGGTTTAAGTGCAGCCTAAATAAATATTTGACATCAGCCATATAATATGTTATAGGCTTTTCAATAGTGAAAGAGGTCAATGGCAGTCATTAAATATTTAAACTTTTAAATAGTAACCTATGGGATTCTTCATGTTACAATTTGAGCAAAAATTGGAGGTTCAGAAGCGTGCCACTTTGTATGGATGCAGACTGCTATCCTGACAGAAGTACAAAAATGCAGATTCTTGAAAGCAATGGCATTTATCATTATGTAGCTTAGCTTGTTTGTCTCTCTTTTACAGCTCCAGAAAGTAAATGTCTCATTACCTACTACAATAGATTGATATTTTATAGCAGAAAGAGAACTGAAGTCTCAACTGCTTTAAGTTATCAATGGCAGATTTAATATATTGGCTGGGATGTTTATTTCACTAGAAAACAGAATCTGGAGTGATCTGAATGATGAATATGTAAGAAAAGCTTTCTAGTAGATAAGAATCATAGAGTGGTTTGGGTTCGAAGGGATGGAATGACTTATAGTTCAGAACCCTTTGCAATGGACACAGATACCTTCCATTTGTTCCAGATTGCTCAAAGGCCCTTCCACACTGGCCTTGAACACTTCTAGCGATGGGTTCAGTGCCTCACACCTCTCACGGAGAGAATTTTTCTCTGTCCAATTTAAATTTACCCTCTTTCAGTATAAAACCTTCAACCTTTGTCCTGTCACTGCTCTTACTCTTGGTAAGAGTACTTCTCCCTCTTTCTGTTAAGACCCCTTTGGTTACTGGAAGGCTGCTATAAGATCCCATATTTTATGAACTGAAACAAGACATTGAATTCCTGTTACACTATCCTGGCTTATGGCTAATTTAGATGTTCCTCTTGAAAATTACTCAAGTGGCCCCTCCCCCTTCTTGTTGGGGAAAAGATTTCCTTGGAGAAAAGTGCAAAAAACCCATTTATTTTACAAGTAAAGTATTCCCAAGCATAAAAAAAAAAAATTAAAAATTAAACAATAAAAGTTCTCGCTGTTTTGAAAAGATGGCAAATTCAGAAAATCCTTTTCATGGGGTGTAGCTCAGCTCACACCATCTCTTATCAGTCCCTGCTGGAAAATGCTGTATACCAGGCCCTGGTAGGTCATAGGCATGAGCTCCCAATACTCTTCTAGGTTTTCGGTCCAGAACAGGGCCAATCAGTTCCAAAAAAAAAGAAAAGCAACAGTCTGGGGAACTTCTCTGCTTCACTACCTAAAAAAACTAACTAAAAGCAAAGGAGAGCTCTCTCCCGCTTCAGACAATTCATATCAAAAGAGAAAGCTGAAGCTCTTATCTTTATGTTTTTGAATACCACTGCCTCAGACATTACATGCTTCTCCTTCACTCTCAGATGTAGTTTTACAGGTGCAAAATGTATTTCTGGGCTAAACAGAAATACAGATACGCTGTTTACAGATGCTGATTGAGGATACAATTCAGCATCTTAGGACATACACTAGGCAAAATGAAAAATAAAAATAATTCAACCCTAAAATATGAGATTGGAGTTAGTTTCCTGATTGAGGAAGTATTTTGTGTTGGCTACAACTTGAAGACATAAGATGTATTTACTCTAAGCTCTCAATTTCTCACTTGGCTGAAATGTACTCTTTCCTTAATAAATGTGATCACTGATTACCTTTCAATGTATTTTCTGTAATTTTAATATCTGTGAGTCAGCAGCAGAATTGCTTGTGAATCAAGCTGATGAACATTCTCCTGTAACAGCTCCAGTAATTACAAACCAGAGTACAGAGATAGTGACTTCTTTCTTGCATGTTTTGTTTTGGAGGCCATTTAACAGGTTTGCATATACCTGCACTGCTGGCTATTAAGAAAGATAAGTGAAAATTTCCTTTTCCATAGTTATCCATGAAGATCTACCAGAGGTACCTGGTAGATCTACCTATCTGGTAGATCTATCCAGATCTACCCTTCAGCTGCATTTTGCTCTGCTAAAAACTCAGCAATTGTTAGAAAGTTAGTAGAATTCATTTTAATGTCATTCTTACAGGCTAAAACTTTCGTATTTTCAGTGTATTGTGTTAAGTTGGACAATAGTCAGCTCTCAGGCTTATCTTATATGTAGATTACAAACATTTTAGGGGGTAAGATAAAGATTTTAATCATTCTTAGAGGAAGATTATCCTGTCTGCTTTTGCCGGATATAGCAAAGTCAGATCCAATTTTATGAGGGTGCTAAATGTTCTACAAATACTAAATAATGCTGATGTTATTTATTACTTTGTAGTGTAATTCATGTTCATCATTGCTTTCCCACTCATTAGCTTTATATCACTGGAACTTTTCTTGATTTCTTTCAAGATTACAGGGAGGACTAACAGACCTGGAAGAAATTGATCATGCCAGTCAATAAATAGAGAAACATAAGGCCCTCTACCAGTGTAGCCTGGATATTTATGAGGTCTTTTGAAACACAGAGGCATGATGAATTGCTACAATGAATTTCATTCAATACATACGGAGATTTTTTTGTTTAAGGACACACAGATACATACTTGGCATCATTTCACAGGAAATATTTTCACTACAGGCTGCTAGAATTTCTACTTTAGTGTAAATTTTTTATGCTGTAGGAGCAGCCCTAGGTTTACCAAATACATAAAAAACATGATAGATTTTCTTTCATTGCTACAAACCAGCTTTGCGCTCTCTCCTGTATCTTGCCATTCAAAAATGCTGAACTCTAAACAAACAGTATATGAATTTGAAATGTTTATATATCTCTCTCTTCTCCTTGTAGTTATTACCTTATGAATATAACTCTAGAAGTTAGTTATAATTAAGAGAAAATGAATTAGCAACTGCAATTAATGAAACAAGAATAAAGATTAGGATAAATTGATACCTGTTTTCTACTTGCTGATTTGTACATACTTCTGTAATGAAATTCCAGAATTAACCTCTTCTCTCTGGTGACCAGTGACAGGACCTGAGGCAACAGCATGAACTTGTGTCAGGGGAGATTTAGGCTGGATTTTACGAAAAGGTTCTTCACCCAGAGGGTGTTTAAGCACTGGAACAGGCTCCCCAGGGAAGTGGTCACAGCACTAAGGCTGACAGAGTTCAAGGAGAGTTTGGACAATGCTCTCAGACACATGGTGTGAGTCTTAGGACTGTCCAGCTCAAGACCATAATTGGACTTGAAGATTTTTTTGAGTCACTTTCAACTAGGGTGTTCTCTAATTCTATGAAAAGAAATTCTGTGCTCATGCTTTCTGAGCAAAACAGGTATCCAGTCTTGAATTTTAGTAAATTAGTATTAAATTCTTTTGAAGATTTTTTTTTTTTTTCACAAACTCAAACATATTTATCTTTTTATCGGCAAAGCTCAAGCGCAATATGTGAATCAGTTCATTAGAAACACAGGTTTGTTTTAGTCTCATAGGAAAACTCCCGTTTACTTACTCACATTTTGTGCAGTGCAGTATGAGTGCCTGTCACCCAAATAATTAGTTCATAACCTATGGAATGCATCCTGTATTCTGTGTTATGGTTACTTGATATGGTGAGTCTTTGCTTGAGCAGAGGTACGAGTAGTATCAGTCTATCCATCCAACTTTGAAACAGTCATCTAGTGCATAAGGAGCTAAGTTTGCAAATTTTTTATTTTTGGAAGCTATGTAACTAGCAACCTGATCACAGTACTGTATGCGTGGTTCTCAACCTGAATCTGAAAATAGTGGACCAAATCTTCAACTTATGTAAATTTAAGCAGTATGACTGTTACTGCTGATTTTCAAGCAGCTTACAATAGTGAAGGAATTAGGCTGCTCATTTAAGAAATCAATTTACCTGTTCATATTGTGCATACTTCACTCAAGAAAGGGAAAGTTTTACATAGAGAGATATAATTGCTGAAATCTCTTGAACAAAACATAGTATCAGTTAATGACTTAGGTGACTTTCTAATTAAATAGAAAAATACTATTTTAAAAACAGTCCAGTCTTCAAGGATTGCAGAATGATCTCTCTAATGATCTTTTACAGAAATTTGTGTCAGAAACCTAGTTGAGTTTGATAACAATGTGGCAGTTCAGAAAAAAAGCTATTCTCCAAAATCCCTACCTGTGTTAATACGCATACATGTTCACTGGGCCATATGTTAGACAACCTTCATTTTGTGAACATAACTGAAAATCTTTAGAAACTTTGTAGGTGCTTTGTCTTGAAAAGCAGCGCTGGTACTAGAGTCTTTCATGACCATACAAAGTCTAGCTATATGGTCAAAAAGCTGGAATATTTAGGAATCTATTTAGGAATTTATATTTAGGACTATTTAGGTATCTATTTAGGAATACCAGACAGCAGGTTTTCTTTGGCCCCACTATTTCACTGTTGTGATCTAAAGCAAAAATTAGTGTATTTTTCACAGCATTTCAAGAACCTAATACCTTCATTCTTAGAAAAGCAGTTAAAAAAAGAAAGGAAAATCCATAATGCCTTTAATGATCTGTGTGAAATATCCAGGGTGGAATTTATTTCAATACTCTGTGTTGTTTTGCATCATTCAATTATGCACTCAGTTCTATGGTGGCCTTTTTAGGTAGTCCGGTGACCTTGGGAGTAAGCTGCTCCTAGAAGTAAATGTCTAGACATTGGAGGTAACTGTATGAGTCTTTAAATCTGTTCATTCTTGTTCATTCACACAAAACTATGTACACCTGCTTGACTTTCATTGTCCTTTTATTTCTTTCAGAAGAGGTTAATTTATTCAGTCCTGAAAGGTCACAGTGAATCAGAATGTGGGGAAGAGCATTGTTATTTTCAAATAACAATGATGCAGAGAGTTGGCTCTGGCTATACAGTGCAAGATCCAATATTTCTTCTATTTGCAGTGTTTGGCAATTAAAATTACTTCGTCATAGGGATCCTGCCTTTTAACAGTGTAATGCTTTAGCCGTTGAACTAATTTCATACTCCTTTGCTATGGTGCAGAGGAATCACCTGTAAACAAGATAAGGAAGAAATTGAGGGCATGGTGGAAGCATTCACTGGGAAACGATCAGAAAGCTTAAGAAATAAGCCCTTACTTCGATCAGAAAGGGCTTAAATTCTCAGATCTGAGAGAACAGGGGAGGCTCAAGATATGTATCGGATAAAGAACTCAGTTCCACTTGAAAAAAGAAAATGCGCTGGTGAATTGAAAAAGAAGTTTGACATTCAGGTGTTACAGGAGATTTGAACTTGGAGGTCACCAGTATAGAAAGATTTACACACCTGTATGAAACCTCATTTTGATAGTGACAAAACTAATATCTTTGTAATGGAGTGCAGAAAGCAAGGGAGCTAAGTGTGCGTAATAGAGTATGGATTGGTGTAGGTTTTTGGATGAGAAATTATAAGGAATTTGAAAGTTCGTTGTTGGATAGTTGTGTCAGTTCTGAAGTTGAACATAGTTATGAGTGTACAGATAGATACGCTCCGGCTACCTTAACCATTAGGCAGACAGCATAGCCTGATTGTCTGCAAGGTCCATGTAGTTACTGTTTTGCCTGCTTGAGGGATCTGTGGCTAACAGTTAATTGTCTTGCCTTACCTTAATTAAAACAGACTAGAACATGTGTATATGACTGTAATTACAAGATTACTGCAGTATGGGTAAACTCAAAGGTGAGGGATGCTTTTGACACTATTTAAAGTGTTGGGAGTTTTTTTTCTGGTGTTATACACATTAGTCTTATGCTCTCAAATGCAAAAAATCGTCTTTCATTTTTTCTTGTACTCTTATTTTTTTTCTATATTACGTCATATAGTCAGCCTTATAAATTCAGGTTATTTTTACATGACTGATAATCTGTAACCTGGGTGTGAAAGCATGATTATTTCCTTGAAAAAACAGCAATTCTAAACTACAGGTGAAGTATGTCTTCTTTAAATTAAGCTACCTCAAGATTTTTTTCTGTATTTCTTTCTTCTGAATTTATATTTAGAATATAGAATAATTCCCTGATAACCTGGTCTTGTACACACTATATTAATTCCCTCATTCTTTCTATTTCCATATCTGGGCATATAGCTTTTTTGTCTCTAGGAAGGAACAGTTGGAAACATCCTACTACTCCTGTCCTAGTAACAGGGAACAACTTCAGGGAAACTACTACATCCAGTAAGAACCTTAAAAATAAACAGGCTTAGATCATTACGTTTGTAGCTTCTGATACCACAGGTTGGAATTCCTTGACCAGTGGTGGCTCCTGCATTAGGAAGAGTGAAAACTCTATGTCTTTTAACTCTACCCAGATATGTTCCTGTATACTCATGCACAACTAATTAAACAATCACAACAAAATACTTTTATATACAGTGTTGTTGTGCTACAGGCAGATACTAAAGCTAAGCATGTTCGTATTAATTTATGATACGGCTGTCTATTGAGGAGGAAGAAAGCACACAAACATTTATATCTATTATTCTTAATCAGTAAAAGTGTTGCTGGGGTTAAGGGCAAACACATAAAATATATACCCGGTACTTCAGTGAGCTGATTTTCATCTCTGTCAATAATAATTTTATATTAATTATTTTCCCCACCTTCCTTTTGTTTTGGTACCATATATTGTGTTACATTATATTGTTACTATTGCAGTGATAAGTTAAGGGTAATGAAACCAAAACCTTCCAAAATTTTTTTTTCTGGAGTTTTTTGAAAGCTGTCTACTTTTAAAAGAGGATTTGTTTTACAAGAGCAAGCATAAAAGTCTAACTTCTCAACATTTATTGCTAACTCTAATTAGAATTTTTTCCAGTTGTGTGTGCCAGCTTATGACACAGTAAGATGCCAAATTATTGAACAACCAGAAGCTGCTTTTCTAAAGGCATTCAGTGAAGGAACAATACATGTAGTAATTGATTCTTGTGATTTATGAACAATACAGTAATTCATTCAAGGGGTTTTACTATTATTTTATGAGAGGCATTACATGTTAAAGAACATAAAGATTAAATTACAACTTTCTAGACAGCCCTTGAGAGCAAGCAACTTTTATATACACTGAAATCGAAGTTTTCAAACATTCTTAATATTTTACAGATATGTGAGTGACTGGCATTATGGTAATATGTAAAGATCTTATTTTTACTTAAATTTTTACTTCAGTAGACCTGAGATTAATCTTGAGTTAGGTTATCCTTCTGTCCTGTTTGACTTAATTTCTGCTTCTTTTTAGCTTTTTTTTTTTATGTAGTGAGCTTTTTTTTTAATCTCGTTTCTTACTCCTCTCTTTCCACAGCCCAATTTATTTTTTATTTGGATGTTTGAGACCAGATATTTTGTGTTCTGTTTGGTGCCCTGCTGTATTTGTTGCATCTCCAACTTTAGTAATCTAACCTCATAAGAATTTTTGTCAGTACTTTCAGTTTTATTGTGAGGAGTTAATTTCTGGTTGTCTTTTTATATTCAGAAGGAAAAAAATCAGAGAAAAAATAATTTTTTAAACAATGCAGGTTATCTTCTACCTTTTGTAATCTTTCTATAAGAAGATAGTAGCTCTGTTGATGGAGTGCAATGATTGATCACTTGATATTTTTCTATATTTTGAATAGGCCATTGAAATAAAGACATGCAGAAATTTGAATCCATTGACCGCAAACCAAGGTTCTCAATTCTTTTGATGGACAAACAGTCAGCCATTTTCAAGTATGCTTTCAAGAGGTCGTTGAAGCTTGATGTGGAAAATACAATTTCCTTAAATCTCTAATTTCTGAATGTGCATATTAGATCCAAGCATATATACACATATTTACTGTTATCTAGGTGAATATTTTAAGTGATTGTTACAATTAACATGGTTTCTTAATTAAAGCATTCAATTCTAATATTTAAATGGACACACACAATATTAATCACATACCACTGAATTTTAATTATGATGCAGAATGATACATTTTGCAGAAATAATTTATTTCATTTATGGAAGTACATACCTCTTAGTACTCTTTTGAGTACATACTTCTTAGTGTCAAAATAAGCAGTTTTTACTCAGTACATTTGTGCAATGTGAGCTCATTTCCTTAGAGAAAAGAGTGCTAATTAAACCAACAATTTGCAATACTGATATGCAGAGGACTGCAGTTTTCCAAGACTAATAAGTTTTTCAAATAGGTACCGATTTCTACTGACACTTCAAGTTTAGATTTGAGTGTAGTTTGTTTGTTCATTTTTGTCTTCTTTGCCCTGATGGAAGTGTCACCCGTTGTAAGTAGGTAGGACTTGAACTGGAACATTTCATTCAGTGCATAAGCACAAATCCCTGCACAAATTTTGTAAATACAGTGGCAGTAACAACTGTAATACTCCTCCCTATGTTTTCTGACATAATCTAAGTAGCATAATCCTGGAATTAAGTAAATTGAGACACGGAGGTTAAGTAATTTGCCTGAAGCTAAACAGCAAGCAATTAACAGAGATGGGATTAGAATTACAAAGTTTTGGCTGTCAGCCTTCCCTTCTGTCCAGGAGCCAGCTGCCACTTTCAGTGCTTCTGGCTTCCAGTTCTGTCTCTTGAGACTAAACTTCAGTGGATTTGTTTTCTTCATACTACTTAGATATGAACTTAAAAGGAAAGCATGACTGTGACTGACACTATTTTTTTAAAATTATTTTTATAATAGTTGTAAAGACCTATATGCCTTTGCAAGAAAACAAAGAATAAAGTCCTTGTTGTTAATAATATTTTAATAATTTCTATTTTTCTTTCAAATATGGGCATGAATCATGCTTTCCAGTTGTGACAGATCTCAGAGGGAAAATCTCTGTGCCAGGTCAAATGTAATGTTTTTTCCTTATTTATTTTAAGAAAAAGGGTTTTATTGTGTCCTACAAAGTCTTATGCCATTCTTTCAATAGCATGTTCTTGACTGAGTATCAGTAGCATTATGACTTCTTGGTATCTCTTTTTAAAAGAAGAATAAATTTATGTTAAAGACAGAAGAATGGAAGGTACATTTTTGAGGGAGAGATGAGATAGATGTAAGCTAGGCACAGCTCTACAGGTTATCTTAGATGTGTCTCTAACCACCGAAAATTATATTAAAAATTACAGAAGTAACCTGACTAACCATGGAAGATTTCTTGTAAAGCAAGTGCAAGGCTACACTGATATACAGGACATCAAATAATTGTGTTTTCAGTGACTTTAGGTAATAATAGGTGGCAGAATAGATATTACTGTATTAGGTGCTATTTTATGTCAGAATTAAAACAGAAATGAATTTGTAGTGATTAGAAGTTTACCTTTATGTGGTGATATGTTTCTTTTGGTTATGTTTCTGCTTTTTAATCAAATCTGTTATCTGGCAACACTTCTGTTGTGCATATCTTTGTATGAGGTTTTAGTTCTCATATTCTTACGTGCTTCAATATGCTTCAGATCTATACCGGCCTAACTTTACTAGAGACAATCTAGAACAAATTTAGCCCCTGTAGAGGTTCATGGAGCAGATGAGCCTTGAGCACTTTGCAACTAGTATTTCTTGCATTTTTGCAGTGCATTGACCTTAATGACAAAAAAATGTGGTTTTTATTTGCAACAGGACCTACCCACAGCAGGACTCAGAAAATACACAGTATCAAAAATACTGCCAGTGTAAATACATTCTAATCAGTGTTTTTATGTCTACATAGCCATATCCCAGAGCAGGCTGCTTGCGCTGTGCTAACAACACTGATGGATCGTAAGTGACTTGTAGGCAAGGAACTGGGACAATCCACTGGGGCCTTTAGTCACTGAATCTTTTTTAATATCTATAAACAGTTTTCTGACCTAGTTTATGAATGTCTGCTTATGTATTAGCAGTGCATCATCCTACGGGCCATGCTAACCTGTCTTACAGTACAGCTGAAGGTGGCTGCATTGCACAGCTCACAGAGCTTGCTGGTAAGAGGAGTATATATTCTGTCTACTTGGCTGGACATCTAATTTAGGTTGTATATAACAGATCTTTGTAGGTAAATGGTAAATGTTGGTTTATAATTACCAGAAGGAGGTGTTGATCAAGTTTTGGGATGAAGCAGGCTTAACTTAGTAAGAAGGAAAGAGATTTATGAGTCTCTCCTAACTAGGTTTTTAAATTATTATTACCTTGTAGCAGCCTTAATGATACTATCTTTTTTTTTACCAGTTTTTCTCAATAAATTATGCTTATGTCAAGTCATGTCATCTCCTAATGCTGTTCTGCAAGTAGAAAGTAATCTTGAACCCCTTAATTCCCTATATTGCATATGTTCATATGGGCTGTGAGATTTGATTAGACACAAGCATTCTTCTGCTTGAATAGGAATTAAGAGAATTTGCTTATGTGGATGTGTTGTCAGGCATTAACACTGAATCACATTAGTACGTAGAGTCAGTAGTATTACTAGATAGTTGATTTTGCTTTCACAGTCAGTAATCAGCATAAATGGCAAGATACGCATTTTGTTGTTTTTAGATAAATAAAATATGAGTGAAAGTTTCACTTCATTGTTACAGTGCCCCAATTTTATGCTTCCTCATTTTGGTACCTGTATTTTGAGGGTTTTAGTAAGACTGAAACACTTCTAAAGGTCATCTCTCTAGTCATAACCCAGATATTCCAAGTCCCTAATTGAAACTTGTAGTGTCTTGTTTATTCCTACCTTTCTCTTGGAGTAAAACTCTTCTGGAAAGATATCAGCTTGCCTGGCATTTTAAAATTTACTGCTTTTTCTTTACACAATGAAAAGGAGTGTCAGCTCTCAGTTACCAAATAATTCATATGCAGTCTGCAGACATTAAAATTTGAAAAAGGAGCAGTAGAGAGCTTTGAAGCAGAATTTCCTTTTGTTAAATTAGTGAATATGACAAGGTTATGTAATATTCCTGGGGGATAAAGTGGTGCACGTCACTAACCTTTTAGATTCAAGAGACTTCATGGTTTTTATTTGCTGCTGAAAGAAGGTTTAGTACTGGATTTACTAGCAAGGTCCTCTTTCTAACTCAGGTAAATTAAGTTCCACCTAGCTTTTACATATATATTTTTGTGATAAATACTGTGTATATACACAAGCTTATACTATTTTGTTTTGCAATGTGAATTTGAACATATGCTGGTTTATGACTTAAAGGCATATCTGCAGTTGAGTTAATATCATGAACAGTGTGTTGATAGTGCTGGAATTCCTATGGGCATGGGGAAAAAAAAGGGAAAATTCTTACCCCATTATGCATTTACTGGATGGTGAGTATTACTTAGTCATATGTCTGCATCTTTCAGTGCTTAGGTTAGTTAAATACTAGAACCAAACATCCTGGTTCTCTTTTCTTGAGCTCTAGTGTAAACCAGGATTTTTGTGTGGAAAGAACCGAATAGACCATGGAGTAAGTAAGGGAAAGTTTAGAAGCAAATGTATATCACTTTCCTTTTCTGTAGCAGTATTTAAATGAAGGCTAAATTTTGTATTTAAGCTAATACAAATGTAGCACTGATAGCCAATGCTGTGCACCCAATTTGAGGAATGAAGGCAAGAGGGCATGGGTGTGGTAGTAGGCTTGGCTTTGGGAGGTTTTTCCTTTAGTCTAATAATCTATGAGACTGACTATGATAGCTTGTAAGCACTGGCTTACTGTTAGGCTTAGCACAGTGTTTCTCTGATAAGGCAGTAGTTAATGGTTGGCCCAAGTTTTACAACAAATGTGCCAAAAATGTTTCATGAAACCAGCTTAAATTGTTAGTCGGTTGCCTGCAACAGTTTAAATAGAAACAGAACAGCAGTGTATACTTCTTCAGCTTCTTTCTACTTCAAATATTAATGTATTGGTCTCTACTATTAGTAAAAGGCTTTTTTTCACAGGTTTTTTACATAGGTTCTTTGTATTTCTGAAAGCCTTTGTCATTCTCTCAGTTATTATAAGCTAAAAATGAACATGTGTGTGTGTGAATGATATTACTTGGCAAATAAACGTCTGCTGCTGTCTGTGTTAGTTCATATACCTCCCATGTCCCTAGGGCTCAGATAATGTCTGTCTCTAAAAAAGCGTACATAATCCACAATGAAATGAGCTGGTAACAAGGTTTGCAGAGCTTAGAGGTACACATTAAATGTGTGCTATTTTAACATAAGACCTTTTGGAAAATGTAACCTACCTATCCTACTTGTGAAACATTACCTGTAAGTCTGCAATTTGATTTCATATTTCAGGGAGGAATGAACCTCATGGTCAGCCTACTACACTGACACTGCATTGCAGGAAATTTGAAAATACAAAAGATAGGGTTGACTTTTCTTATTACCATTAAAACCATTCCACTGCTCAGAGTATGATGACATCTGAAGACTGTATTTTGTGTATTCCTCTTGCTGAAGGATATTAAGGCTGGGACAGTTTTAAGACATTCACAGTGAGAAACTGTGAAAAATTTCACAGCTTGTGACTGACAGACAAGAGCTTTTAGGAGCATACTACTTGTTAACGTAGGAGTTTCTTTATATAGATTTCATTAATACAAATGATTTCTTGCCCTTATAGAAATAAAAACTAATTAGCTTTTCTCACATAGCTAATGTGCAGGTCCTCTGTAAGTTCAGGTTAGAATTAAGGTGGAACAATTAGTTTCAAAATGATCAGTCTGATGTCACAAATTATTACTAGTGAGTAAATTAGCTGCTAATGCTGTATATAAGGGTGTTTTGAAATTTCTATTAATTTTCTATTAAGTACTGTGTATATATAAAAAAGTATTTCAATATATTAACTAATGAAGGAATTGTGAAAATAATAACAAATCATGTAATTTGTAATGCATCAATACACTATCAGACAGTGATTATGTGCAACATTTGCCTATTTGTTCATTTGTACCTGTACAGGATTCTTCACCACCTTCACCGTCATTAAATATGAACCAGTCTATGGCCTTTTCATTTAGAATATATACCATTGCCTTCTAAGTGTGTGGAATACAGTGACAGATGCAAAATGGGAAATGGGGTAGATAAAGGTGTTGGTTTGGTTTGGTTTGTGGGATTTTATTTTCTTGGCTGGGTTTTTGGGGTTTTTTTGGTGGTTGTTTTTTAATTTTGTTTATTTGGATTTTTACTGTGTCATAAATTTCTCAGTGTGTAATTTGACATGGGAAGAATCACTACAGAATTTTTTACTCGGAGTGTGTTCATTTGCATATCCCATGAAACTTTTTGCTGCTAGACCAGTAAGACTATGCTAAGTGCAAATTATTGTTATGATTATATGGGTGCCAGACCACATTGTTTACACTGCTGTCAACCTACATTTCTGAGTCTGTGCTGAAAACATTTTATGGGAACAGTTGTGATTGTCATCTTCCAACTTTTATTGGTGCAAAATGAGTCTTTATAACTGAAAAAGTTACTGAAATTTTTAAGGAGTCTCCTCAAATATGTGTGGATTTATAAGCAAATGAGGCATTTGAAATAAGTGTCTCTGCATTTTAAATTTTTTCTTATGTCTTTATTAATGTTTGCTATATATGCTTACAAAGGATAAAGTATTATATGATTTTTTTTTTATTCTGACCTAGTAAACCTTTTCATATTTCAGGCGTATGATGAAGTTTAGTCCTAAATTGAATTATTTTATACTACCAACTCTCATACACCCCAAACAGAGAATCTAGAAACAAATGTATTAGGGTCTGTGTCCTCTACATATCAGTCCATAGTAAGTTCACATGCTGAGCTAGATGTGATTGGACTGCAGGCATCCTATTAGCTCTCACTCTAAAGAAGGTGAAGTCTTATACTCGTATTCACTTTTTCATAGAGAAGTATGTCCATAAAAATGTCTCTACGCAAGAATAGTTTGCAGTAGCTGTGGAAGAAAGGGGGCTGAAATAGGAATTTCAAAAGTATTTTGTGAGACATTTTATTTGAGTGCAGATGAAAAGTATTACATATCCTTAAACACAGCACAGAGAACAGAACATCATCTTTAAAATGGATTATTCTATAACATGATGAAATGTGAATTAATTAATTCCATTCACTATTTCAGAATTCTACTTAAACTTTAGAAAGTCAATGTAGAGGCACAGAAGGGAAGAAAGAAATGTCTTATGCTCATGCCAAGATATTCAAATATTCCAATCAAAATGAGTTATTTTAGTGTCACTTAAAAAATATATTTTGTGGAGCCATAATGTGCAAAAAAACTCCACTTCTATCTGGATAGTGGTAAACCATCTCTCATTTCAGAAGTTGTTGTGGCCCCTGAGGGGACAGCTTGACTGTTCATTGAAGCAGCAGCCTAATTTCTATGAGGTTGAACTCTGTAAAGTAAATAAATGCAAGCTCAGTGTATTTAAGGTGAGCTAGCAATAAATTCAATTTCTGTCATATATTAAGAGTGTAATTTGCAGTGTTTAATAGTTGTCACTTCAGCTTCTCAAGAGTCTCAGCAAGTGCATACTGAGCAAGAAATGGTGGGAGCCCTCAGCTCCTGAATGACAAAGCTTGTGCTACTCTTCAGAAGTCCAAGTAATGGGTGTCTCCCACTCTGATTATTTTTTTCTTTTTATCTTGACAGGGTATCAAAATTCACTATTCGTATCAATATCTGAGTAGGTACTGGTATATAAACAAGCAAAACTTGGCTTGTTCTTGTATTTAAAAGAAAATACTGCAGCAATTTTTATGATGCTATTAAGAGAATTTAAGGGCAGAAATATGAGATGCTGATTTTAAGTGAAGTTCATTTATTTTATTTTAATTACACTTCTTGTTCTTTTAACTGCATTTATTGGTGTTACCAAGGAGAGTTCCAAAAGTGCTGAAAGACTCTGGTATCATAGCTGATAACATATTACATCTTATTTTTTGGCAGATTTAATTACACTAGAAGGTTTCCATATAGATTGTTGCTGTGCTTAATGAACTGTGTTGTGGAGAGTTTTTCTTGAACTATGCACTGCTGTTGTTAAGGGAGATCGAAAATAGTTGTCAGTTCTCAATCAAAATTGCCCTCATGTTAATAAGCACTACTGTCTGTGCAGTTTAATTGTGTTTGCTGTCAGAGTGTCTAGCAGCTTAGGTCACAATCAATGTCAAGAAACTGACAACATTAATTGTGGAGATAATTTGTGTCAAACCTTAATTAACAACCTTTATAAAGATAAAGCAATAAATACTACTTTTCATGTTTGCTTCTGCTGGGTTGTGATTTCACATACTCTTACACTGATGGTAGTTGCTTTATATGTAACAAGATGAATGTTTTGATAGAGTAACAAAAAGAGGGATTTCATAGTACTTACCTGTCTCCATGGCAGATAATTTTATAAATGTATTTATGTTCTAAGATTAATTTATCTTCTCTGATATCATATGATACTTGAAAAGTAGCTGATTTACTTCCAGTGCTACATATTGGAGGAGAGTTGTGGCAGTGTTTTTTATAGGAATTACTTACTTATGTAAAAAGAAGCTTTGACTGGATAGATACATTCCTTATGGGGTTTTTTTGGCTAGGTTATAGTCTAAGAGAAAAACAAAGATCATCCCACTTCCATCCTATACTGGCCTGTGAAGCTTTTTTATTGATGTTGATAATATTAGTCACCTCATACAAGAAAGTGGATTTTATGTACAGCCTTAAAACCTTGTTTTCCTTGAAAAATGTCCACAAGTTGAAAATTGCATCATTATGTACAACTGCTCTTGTTTTCTTTGTCTAATGCTATGCCTCTAATGCTAGGTGGTTAATAAACAGCAGCTTTACTAGTTGTTGGTCTAGCAAAAATTCACACCAGATGGAAAAAATACTGTTCAGGTAGCTGGAGCTATGTTAAGTATTCAGCCGTATTTCTGCAACTCCACAATATAGGTGGAGAAGCTAATATGCAGTTTTTGTAAGGAGTCATAGCAGCTGTAGTCCTATAGTCCTTCACCAGGTTTTGGACAGTTTAATGTAAGAAATTGCTGGAAAACTAGTTGTACACCTTAGAACAGTTAAGTTTGGTGGAAGATTTTTAATTCAGTTTGTTGCTAGGTGTGCTATTTGCTGTTACAGTTACTGTGGGCTCTTGGTCTTCCTCATGAAGAGTTTGAGTGGTTTGAGTTCTAACAGTGAATTCACAGAATGTAAAAAAAAAAAAAAAAAAAAAATTAAAGGAGAATGGCAGCTTTTCATTTTTCACTTGGTGGCCCACAATTGCAACTTGTGCCACAGAATGTCAGTATATCAGATTCAGTCAAGTCTCTTTATGTATCACAGTGCTGAGTTAAAACAAAAAGGGTTCAGAGAGAGCAGTTCTGTTGAAACCCAGATGCTCTTCATCAGAATACATTTTTGCCTTTTTTGTGGTCCAGACATGAGATCTGTGGATTGGGAAAGGATCTCTATTTTTTTCACTTAAAGTGAAAGTGTTCATATTGGAGGAGAGTTGTAGCACTTTCACTTAAAGTGTTTTATTTGCTAAGGTTTTGGCAATTTTTGACATCAGAGAAGTTCTTTCATAATTTACCCATGGCAGTAGTAGTACACTGTTTTGCTGAGATGTGCTCTTGCATTTTGGTTCAAGTACATTTTTGCTGAGAAAATTTGCAGAGTGGGTACTTCTAGGACCCTTGTTCATTCTCAGATGTTAAAAGCTAATGCATTTTTTTCACATGTCTATTAAAGAAAGAGCATGCAGATTTCCAGGAGTGTTATATGTTGTTTTAAGTGCCCTTTTCTTACATTAGGAATAGGGTAAAAATTTTCCCTAATTTAATTTTGTAAAATGGCATCTTGACATTTTAAACTGTTTCAGGATTTCTTCCAGTGTTGCATGCATGCATGACAGTAGTCCATTGAGTTTCTTGCATTCAAATAAACATTCTGACAGGAAATGGTGCTTATAGAAAGAACAGTTTTGCAGAATAAGGGGTTAGACATCTAGAACTAAAGAGCAGCAGCATAGGAATAAAACTGGCACAGTACAGGACATACCTGTCAGAGCTAAGAGAGGAAAGTGAAGAAAAAAGAAGAGGTAGGAAACATAAAGGAGCTGACTGCTGATATATGAAGATGAGAAGAAAAATGAATTGCAACAGATGGTATAAAGCAACTACTGTGGAGGATGGCTTCATAGCAAAGACCTGGGGGTTTTGCTGCTTATTGTCCCTAAGTTCTCACATCATATCATTTCAATCATTAACTGAAGGTATTGTATCTTTAGAAATTCTTTTGCTAAGAAGGACAATTATGTAAAGATCTAAAGGAAATTTTAAATACATTTGAATTGTTTAGGTGTTATCTTAAGAATTTTGGTATCTTATATTTAGAAGTCATGTATTGTGTTGCTCTAAAATTGAAAATTTAGTCTCACCACTAGTGAAATAATGATTTCAATTTGTTGTAGCAGAAATGAAGGGAAAAATAAAAATTAATTTACATGCCATTTCATACTTTCAAAACTGTTTCTTCATTTCCCTCCCTCTCTACTAGTTGCAATAGTTGGATCGTTTTTTTTAGTTCTCCTTTCTGACATAGTAGAATTTGGGACTGAACAGGAGCTATAGACAAAACTGTGCCCAAGCATAAATCTCTCTTCTGATGCAATCTTTTTTGCCTGGACTCTTAATACATAATAATTTACCTCCAACAAGCAAAATTACAAATGCTCTCTCCTAAATGTCACTGATTTTAATGTCTCAAAGGTGAGCTTCCTGTGTTCATGACACCCTGTGATCACAACATCAAGTAGCTAATCGTGATATTATTCCAGTTGATTGATGAACTCCTTCTGCACCAGAAGTTAAATTGGATTTTTTATTTATCATGGTGATAAAATACAATGTGTGAGCTTGCTATTCCGATGCCATCAAATTTCGGTTTTAACACAAATTTCACTAGTAAAATGTATAAGTACTTTCCTGACCTTTTAGGTTTTTTTAAATAGTGCTTTCTCATGCAGGTGAATGATAGCACTGGAGAAGCAAAGCATTTCCTTTTTTTAAATTTTGAAATCTTTATGTGACTTTTTTTAAATCTATGTTTTCTGCTTGGATTAATATGGTTAATTTCTTTTTCTGTTTCAGCACCACCAAAGTTTACAAGAACTCCCGTTGACCAGACAGGGGTTTCAGGAGGAGTTGCTTCATTCATCTGTCAAGCCACAGGAGATCCAAGACCTAAAATTGTCTGGAACAAAAAAGGAAAGAAAGTCAGCAACCAGAGATTTGAGGTATTAGGTCCATTGTTCTGTTCCTCTGAAAAACATTTTATTCCAACTTTGTTTTTAATCCCACTAGGTGTGCTTTATTAATGATGATTTAGCAGAAGAGAATTGACTATCAGGGATAATTTGGTAGGAATACTCAAATGAAGTTCTTAATTTTGAAAACTGCTTGTGCATAGAACCATTAAAGAGGAAACTGCTACTCCAGTAAAACTTGCTTGCTTTTGATTTTTTTCTTAACAATAAATGAGGAAAAGGCTTGGAGGAAGATGTTTCACTCCACAACCTTCAGTTAAAGGGAACAGTGAAAATAATCTGTTCAAAAGATTCTGGTTATTTGGGGGAAATAAGAACACAAGTATTATTCCCTCTTGTAGCGGCAAGAATAATTAATGTCAAATATGGAATGACCTTTAATATGAAGAAAAAACTCAGAAAAAGGGGGAAAAGCTCTTGGAAGAGTTATCAAAACTGGCACTAAGAGTGTACAATTGTCTCTTAAATGTTTTCAGTGTTAGATATGAGACTTCTGTTTGCTTAAAAACAACTGTTCAAATTAATGATTTGTGTATAAAATGATTGTGACATGCATTTTATGAGAAAATTATCTAACTATAGTTATTAACAACCAACTGAATATTAAAATCCTCTATATTAATTTTTATTAGCACTTGTGAAGACTGCTTGTCCCAGCTTTCAGGTTAGATTCTTTTAGAAGAACTGTATTTCTTCTATAAACCAAATTTATTTTCTTGATTTTTGGTTTAATAAGTATCTAAAGACATTGGAATTCATTCACTAACCATTATCATTTCTGGCTTGTGTATTCACTACAACATGAAAACAAAATCATTAATTTAAATGTTACCTCCTAGTGCCAAAAACTGTTTGCACTTTGCAGAGCATATGCAGATCTGTAATTGGCTAGAGGGATTAGCATAGAAGTTTTATCATAAATTTTACACAATTTATCCTCTTCTATTTACAGAAGTTTCACTCAAAGTGAATTCTAAACAGAGAAAGATGGCCTGTGTATGTTTACTGTGTGTTATTCTGCAATATGTCATGGTTTATTTCCTTAATATATTGCTATCTAGGGACCTGTGTACCTGTTTTTAGGAAGAATAAGCAAACATAAAGTAGTTTTATTTCTATAAAAGTTATTTGCATGTAACTATGAAAAACACCTTAAAATGTTTTAAAAATGCCTTTAGTGGACTGTTGAACAAACAGAATAGCCAAGGAAGATGGAGTGTATTTCGAACAAATAGATGACACTTGCCAAGTGTTTTATAATTTTTACATGTCCATTGAGCAGAGCAGTTACAAAGTAGGCATACCAAATCATTATTTTAAACAGCTTTTCTTGCTGTTCAAAGTAAGGCTGTTAATTCATGACATAGAATCTGTAAATAAGAAAAGAACTACAGTAGAAATGAGATTCAAAAAATACATATGAAACATTTGGGAAATAAGAAATGTCTTGAGATTTTCAGCTGAACCAGTAAGAGAATATTTAGTTGAATGTTTTGTATATTTCTCTGAGATACTTAATGATGACAGACATCAAAATGTTTTGCCTGAACACCTGTCTTCACATAGTAAATACAGGTGGAAAGGATTCCATCTTATCCACCTGCTTTCCCAGGGATGCTGGGGGTTATTTTGTTGTAATTCAATAAACTTGGGCAGTCTCCTACAGGGTTTCATGAAACTTGTCATGTATTTGTGCCCCACGTGAAACCATAACTCTTGCTAGAACTTGATGTATGTAGCAATTGGGGAAAAAATAGTTTATTTCCTCTCTCTTAACTGTTTATATATTTGAAGACTATTGTCATTGATATTTCTTGCTTACCAGCTAATTCTCACAACTTATTGACAATAGCAGTGAAAGCTAGGTATTGCTTCTGAATAAAATATACAGTAAAACCTCGAGGGTCTTCTCTATTAATCTTCCAGCTTTTATTTGTATTGCAGATATAGACTCTGAATGAGGATCCTTTCTTTCTCCTCTTCCTTCAAATTAATTCAAGTAAAAGAATTACAGAAATCTGCTTTAATTTGCTGTGAAGTCCTTCTCAGAAGAACATTAAAAAAAACAAACAGAAAAGAGCAAAAAATAAAAGTTGAAAATTACATCATTCTATCCTGTGTGCAAAAATGCTTTTATTAAAAAGTCTCTATCATAAAAAAAAAATAAAATCACATTCAGTAGATAGGGAACAGTTAGGAATTTACTAGCTGTGGTGTGCAGGAAAGGGGAGAACTATTCACATGAAAAACAAATCCCTTTTATGATACATAAAATAAAAGTTGAAAAGTACATCATTCTATCCTATGTGCAAAAATGATTTTATTAAAAATTCTGTCATAAAAAAAAATAAAATCTCATTCAGTAGATAGGGAACAGTTGGGAATTTACTAGCTGTGGTGTGCAGGAAAGGGGAGAACTATTCATATGAAAAACAAATCCCTTTTATGATACATATTTTTGAGACATCAGACTTGAAACTTAATCTCTGCAGTATTTGCCCAATCCAGTCTGCTGCAGTTGTTTCCAGTGTCTGTCCAGATACATTTATTCAGCATTCAGGTTTCAACAATAGCAATTACTCTTTTTTAAGTATGTCTGTGAGGATTTGGAACTACTTAAAAACTTGGAAAATTTTTTATCCCTTATAAATGTCAATTTATTGAAAATTCTAGTTATTCCTTTAATAATGCTAACATCAGGTGGATATTTTGTTTTATCTAGATTGGTTTAAGATGGCTTTACTGGAAGAACAAGAAAAATATATCCTGTGGGTTATCAAACAAATTCAGTATAAAAAACCCCCGGGGTTTTTAACTTACATTCACCTCTCCCAACACTAAGTAGAAACTGAGAAATTCCTACAATGAAAATAGGGAGATGCAGAGCATATTTACCATCATTTCTAACCCCGGACTTTATAGCTCTCTTTTGTAAACATGTACAGTGATCTCTTAGGTTACTTGTGTGAAAATGAGACAGAAGGACACAAACAGATGCGCAGACAGACATATCTGTAAATCACTTTGTGCATGTATATATAGATTATGGACAGATACTAATTATTTTGTAGAGGAAAAAAAACCAAAAAATTGTGACTGTTCTTTGTTTATAAGTACCATTTATCTGATGGTAGTACTGATATCTCTCAGTGATTTTTTAAATTTCTTTTTTAAAAAGTAGATTAAAGAGATTACTGCTATTACATAAGTATTAAGAAGGTTTTTCCAGAACCTATGGGGCATTGCAGTATTCACCAATATTTGATGTGGTTCTGACTTCAGATCAAGATGGAGTTAAGATCTGTTCAGTGAATTTTCTCATATAAATGTTGTTACTTCTTGTATGGCTATTGCAATTTTAAAACTAAATCTTAGAAGTTTTGCTATATTATTTAGTCTCCTAGATGATCGTTTTGTTGGATAAATTTACTTATTTTGTGGGTTAAGTACAAAGCTAAACTGAGTCATCCTGTTCAGTTCAGAAATTGCAGACAGTTCCTAACTTTGGAGCCAAATGAGTGAGTGAGCTGCACTCTGTGAGGGAATATAGGTGGCAGCAATTAAAATGAATGTAACTGTCACTTGAAGGTAAAGTACTTTAGCTAAGAGAATTGAGAGGTATTGGTGGTGAACTTCAGAATAAGAGAGCAATAAGTCACAGACTTTTTTCTTAGAGCCCTTGTTTGTTGATGTTTTGGGGGGTTTTTTTGTTTGTTTGTTTGTTTGTTTGTTGTCCTGTATTTCTTGAAGCTATATTAAAGTGGCCACTGAATACTCACTGAACAGCAGTGCTTGTTGCCACTTAAACATTTTCTCATATCTCCGGTACATAAATTTGAGAAATGAATCTGTGTTTGGTGACTTCAATACCAACAGGCCATTGTTCATTAACAGATTAGCTGAGGAATAGGTATTTGTAACAACATCTGTGACAGCTTTTGTCTCCTTTTATAGGTAATAGAATTTGATGATGGATCTGGATCAGTTCTCAGAATACAGCCACTGCGCACACCCCGAGATGAAGCTATTTATGAATGTGTGGCTTCCAACAGTGTTGGCGAAATAAGTGTGTCCACGAGACTCACTGTTTTACGTGGTAAGTTCTTTCTAAACATAACCAGTTCGCTTTATAGAGCTTAAAGGTCTACATTGTTGTAAAGCAGGGGATCCTCTCTGGCAGAGGTAAATACAGTTCTTTACAAACGCACCTCACTATAGTACCAATGCTGTTCATTATAAACTTTTAAAAAAAAAACTGGACTGCTGTGTTTGTGAATTTTGACCATAAAATGGTAATGTGAGAATGTAGGGTATGACAGATTAGACTAAAGAAATGAATAAGTGAAACAGGAATGCCACACACAACGGGTTATCAATTACTACTCAAGTCAACCACCTTATGAATGCCTTTGATTCACATTTTAGTGCTGCCCTGGGTGCCTTAGCTTTGTTCAATCAGCATTTACACAGAAATTTGCTCAATTAACAGTAACCTTGAAAAGTTGCATGAACAGTTTTTAGATGAGGTTAAGCTGCTGCAAAATTTCTCCCACAAGAGACAATCATAAAAAAGATGAAAGCTTCTTCCACTTCAGATATATGTCACCTGAACTGTAGCACTTCAGTAAGAAGTTTTTGAAAACAGTATTCAATTTTTTCAACACCATGAGGGGTGAGGATATTAATGTACTGCCAAGCCTACTGTCTAGATAATACTCAGGGGAGAAAATACTAGTATCAAACGACCTGAACATTTTGTTTTGTCATCTGGAAATGAATAAACACTGGATTTGGAGACGCTTCATGAAACATCACACTCTTCAGTTTGCAGGGCTGGCTTTATGACAGAAAATTATTGTCTTGTATTTTGATATTAAATGGCATTACAAGGTTTGCAAAATCACTAGGTGCCTGTTTATAGGAATTGAAGATGATTAAACAGCTTTACAGAATTTAGAGGAAAATTTGTAGAATGTGTAATTATAATACTTTTTTTTCTCGATCCTCTATCCCAAGCACTGTAGGGTGATAGGAAGATTTCTTTTTTCGTGTTATTCTCCGAAGTTCAATGTTTACTAGAAAAAAAAAAGTTTCTATAATTTTATTAGCTATTTTAATCATTATAGACAGTTCGGACATTAAAGTTTGAGACAGCTAGCAACACCATGTGCATATATATTAACCCTAAGGACATACTTTTTTTTTTTTAGAGGAAGTCTGATGTAAGCAAACCTTTTCAGTATTTAAAATTCTTATCTCTAATGCCATGATTGTTCCTTATACTATCTTTTAAAAATTCTTCCAAGTCAAGCCAATGAAAACAGGAAGATTGATAGATTGATGTTTTCACATTTTTAACAGCACCATGGACCTGTTCTCAACCCCCTTAGATAAGGTCCTGCGTTTATTAACTGATAGGAGGACTTTTTATGTACAATTTCCACATTGTTGAAAATTAACATAAAATGACATTTTATATTCCATTATAAACCTTGCAAACTAAAGGAAGATTGGGTGGAGGAACAAGGAAAAGCAAAAAGCAGTATGAAAACTCAGGTCAAAATAATATTCTTTGCCTTCATACTCACTTGTAATGTATTTACAAGACTGCTGGTCATGAAATGGGCATGCATGTGTTTTGAAAGTGAGTGCTCTAAACCAAAGTTCTTATTTTGGATTCTGTAGAGAAGCAACAGCCATCATATCTCTCTACCAAGAACTACAGCAGTGGCAAAAGATAACAGGGGCGTCTGAGCATCAAAACTGACTGACTGCACTATGTGGTCTGTTTCTTTATGAGTCCTATTGATTATTAACCATTTTTTGTAACACATGTAGCCTATTTATTGCTTGATAGTAAGAGTAATAATAGTGGCTCAGTGCCTACTTCTGGCCACACTAGTATTGCATCCTATTTTAAAAGCAGTACATAATGATATGCATATGCAAATGACTAATGAAAAAATCTTACTGGTTATGAAGTTAAAATTAAATAAATTTAAATTTTAATTAATTTTTTTAATTAAAACCACTGAAATATAAAGATTGAGAATTTTATCCAACCATAATATATATGGCTTTTGCAACTACAGAAATATATTTGCCCCAGGAGTAGATTTATGTATTTAATCTGAAACTGGGAACATACAAGAACTCATGAACAAACTGTGACTGTGGATTTAGATAAAGGGGTAACATCATAGAAAGCAAGGAGCCTGCAGAGAAAAAGGGCATTATTAAGAAGTTTTGATGGGGTTAAAATTTGAATTGCTAAAAATACAGTGGTTTGCTGTATTACTTCCCAAGACATGGCATAATTCATTGCTAAGGGCATTAGCCTAGAAGATAATTCTATTATTACAAAGCCTCTACTTTGCAAACTTTCACAAATCTTAACCTTGTACAGTCTGCAACAGTAGAAAGCTGTTGTTTTGGAAAAAAACTCCATTGATGATGCCTTTTTGGGAAAGAGTGCCTCTGCCTCACATAGCTGCTGTAGGAATAAATATACTATAGATGTCAACAGGAATTTAACTAGATTTAATGAAATACAAGACAGACTAGAGTGAGTTGGATGGAGCTGTGGTTTCTTATGCTTTACTCATCCCTGTGGTATGTACGTGACTCTGGATTTCATAGGGTATATAGGCAGAAAATGCCTATATTACTTTCATATGTTCTTTTAATTGTTCTGCAATGGTTCTATCACAGACCCAGCCTGTCACTTGTGCCTCTTGCGAGATGTCACCCAGAGGTGGAAGTCAGATTTCACTCACAATTCAGCTTACAAGTATTGCAGCTCTAATATGGAATGTCAGTGAAATCAGGGTAATTCCAGGAGCAGAAGTGTCTACTTCATTTTGTTTGATTGTTTCTTTCACAAATCCCAGCTTGATTGCTACAAACAATTTCTGCAGCATGGAACAGCAACATTTTTTTCTGATATTTCTGTGTCTTTACAGCTAAATTTGTCAGTTTTTTTCTATGGCTGTGTAGAAAAACTAGTTCTACGCATTACAGATGCTACTATGTTTTGTTAGGTTCCTGTACTATGACTATTTCTTAGTATTTGAGTTTCAAAGAACTATGAACATCAATAAATTTTTAGCTTCTAGGTATTAGAAATTTACAGTGTGAGAGGGAAGAAGGGCAGAAAAGGCATCTACAGTAGATAACATTTCAAGGCCTTACCAGAGACAAAATATTGGATTCTTTTTTGCTGTTACTAAAGTAAATCAGGAAACATTCCAGGCTAAACTTGCACTTGTTAGGCTGAATATTGTGAGAGTTTGGACCAAGAATGAATAACTGGAAACTGCTTTTAATTTTCTGTATATAAAGAAGTTGGCTGCTTTCCATGACAGATTCACCCATATAAAAATGTTGAATTTGAAGGGAAACAAGACTTGAAAAGAGAAGTCTGAAAGTTGACTGTTGGAGACAGACAGACAAGAGGAGTCAATACTATTTATTTTGGAAGTTTTTGTTTTAAAGTTTGTGCTGAGAACCATAAGAGTGGAACAGTGTTTTGATTCTTTTATTTATTGGTGCTTAATACACATGCCTTTCTAGCCAAGATTGTCAGTGCTTTCCTGGGGGGCATAAGAAGGGCCATGGCCAGCAGGTTGAGGGAGGTGATTTTTACCCTCTTCTCAGCCTTAGTGAGGCCACATCGGGAGTTCTGTGTCCACTTCTGGACTCCAGTAAAAGAGAGACATGAAGCTCCCGGAGCAAGTCCAGAAAAGGCCTACAAAGATGATGAGGGGACTTGAGCATCTCTTTTGTGAGGAATGACTTAGGGAAATGGTCATAGTCAACCTGGAGAAGAGACAGCTGAGAAGGGATCTTATCAATATCTATAAGTAAGTGAAAGGAAAGTGCAAAGAAGATGGACTGGGCTCTTCTCAGTTATGCCAAGCAAAAGGACAAGAGGCAACAGGAAGAAAAACTGATGCACAGGATGGTCCACCTGAATATTAAGAAGAACTGCTTTAGAGTGGAGGTAACTGTGCACTGCAGCAGATTGCCCAGAGAGGTTGTGGACTGTCTGTTACTGGGGATATTCAGGAACTGTCTGGATGCAATCCTGTGCAATGTCTTCTCAGTTTGAGCAAGGAGGTTAGACCAGATGATCCCACTGTGATGCCTTTCAACACTACCTATCTTGTGATCCATGTATAAGCAACAAGGTGTAGGATCTTCCTATACTTCACAGACATCAGAGATGAAATAGCTTTCCTTTTGCTGTCCATTCATTTCACTTTAAAGCCACCTAAAACTGTTTTTAGGTCTTACAAATGGTGGATATCAAACATTTTCCCTAGTTGTAGAACAAGTGTTCTAGTGTCATATATAAGTCTACAAATTGTTCACGAAGCAGGAAATAGGTGCTTTCTTCTAGTAAAGAAACCAGAAGTAATTCTATTCATTTAATTTTCAGGAATCCCAGTTTTCATTTTTAAAAAGTTTTTTATTGTTATTTCTTTATAAAGGTTTTGTCAAGACTATGAGGGCATGAATAAGCCTTGGCTTCAACTGCTACGCATATGAGTAAAGCACGGAAGTGTGTAGGTTTTAAGTAAAAATGCAGAGCACGATACGTATATTCTAATGTTACTCCTGTTTTCTCTGTTTTTCTTGTTGTTTAGAAAGTAAAGATAGAGACTGCAACAGGGCACTTTTGCAGAAGGCAGTTTGTTTGGATTGACCCACCATTTTCTATTACTCTTGTTGAATACATTAATACTCTGCATTACAAAAATACTGATATACAACATTGGTGTACCACAGGCAGTATACAAGCCTGAAAGAAGTAAAATTTCTGTGGAAAGTGCCTAGAGTGCTTATTCCTTTTTATAGTATTAGAAACTGTTCAATTCAATGTCAAACATTCACTGCTGCATAAAGTGAAATGAAAAAAAAAACCAAACTTACCGTATAGTGTTTCCCTGTCCATTGATACCCACAGATATTGAGGCAATTGTGAGAGATTTTTATGAGACTCTCAGAAGTGCACAACATTTCCACATTAAAACAGGAAACAGCACCAAATCTAGACAAAAGCGACCACCCAAAGAAAAATGACCCCAAAAGGATTCCAAATCAGAGATGATATCCAAGGTTTTACAGCTTTTGTTTCTGCTGCTAGCAAAAGATTCAATGATAATAGAAGCTCATTTCTGTATTTTCACTTTACCTGATAGTACTGAAATAACAAGGAGCTATTATGAAGTAACCTGTCATGTGGGACAGCTATCTTAGAGGGCACAGAAATTAGACAAATGGAGTGGCAGGGCTGTAGTGTTGGAAAATGTGCAGTGGCATGTCTCTCATTTCTAGACAAATGGGAGGATGGATTGTACATATTCTGGATATTAGCTGCACAGTAGGAGAAATTTGCTGTGTTTCAGCTGGAACGGTATAAATTATGTACACCAGTGTTTGTCTGAAACTGTTCGCTGTATAGTCACGGTGATTAATCCCAGGTGGTTGCTAGTAGGACAGGCCTTTGAAAGTGGAATGAAGAGAAATAAGGGAAATAAGAAAATACCTGTGCACGAGCTTAATGCACTTGAAAGACATTTATCTCAATCATATATTGCATGATAAGACTTGTGAAGAGCCAAAGGAGTATCATTCCGCAAAACTTCCTGAACTTTCAGTGGTCATGCTATGTGTAACACTGTGACCAGAGCTAATGTGTTCCTTACAGTCATATTTTTGTTAAGCGTCTTTTTGAAGAGCAATGTTGTTGTTCCTGCTGAGAAAATGCTACTTTACAGTTTGTGTTGTAAAGCCTCTCCTGAGTAGCTGTGCAGGGAGGATTAAGAAATGAAACACCACTGCTTGAAAAACACACAATAGGATTTTGTGAAATAGTGAAATAAAAGGAGGGGTAGCCAATACAACTCAATACAACCCAGGCAATGCAACAGCATGCAAATTTCTTGAAATGGCTTATGAAATAGTACAGACTTAGAAATATTTGTCTGTAATGTTATAAACTAATTTGAAACATTTTCTTTAGGTATGCAAATATTATGTTTGGCAAATAAACATTAACCTTCCATGTAGTACAATTTGAAATACTTAATAATTTACTGATCTTTATAAAGACAAGGTGATGACATTTAACTAGTAGCCAGAAAAGGATACAAAAGAATAATGAAATACACGTTTCGTATTCCATAGATGAGTTCTAAGGTACTGTATGTTTCAGTTCTGCTAATTGCAATCATGTACATGGTAGTGATTTAGAAAGTATTATGCCTTATGAATTCTGAAACAATCAGTAAACATACAAGGGTCTATCACTGTAAATACATCACTGAGTTCAGTTTTTAGGTATATGCACTTGGGTGTGCTGATTTAAGAGGTGTTATTGTTGACTTTTGTGTAGTTCTTGAAAAAGTATGTTGTAATAATTTAATATATATGAAAATCATTGAATGACTCCTATAAGTATTGCAAGAAGCTTCTGGCAAGTGCCTCACCTAGTGCTTTTGGTGTGCAAATATTATGTTCGGCAAATAAACATTAACCTTCCATGTAGTACAATTTGAAATACTTAATAATTTACTGATCTTTATAAAGACAAGGTGATGACATTTAACTAGTCGCCAGAAAAGGATACAAAAGAATAATGAAATACACGTTTCGTATTCCATAGATGAGTTCTAAGGTACTGTATGTTTCAGTTCTGCTAATTGCAATCATGTACATGGTAGTGATTTAGAAAGTATTATGCCTTATGAATTCTGAAACAATCAGTAAACATACAAGGGTCTATCACTGTAAATACATCACTGAGTTCAGTTTTTAGGTATATGCACTTGGGTGTGCTGATTTAAGAGGTGTTATTGTTGACTTTTGTGTAGTTCTTGAAAAAGTATGTTGTAATAATTTAATATATATGAAAATCATTGAATGACTCCTATAAGTATTGCAAGAAGCTTCTGGCAAGTGCCTCACCTAGTGTTTTTTATGGTTAGTACTTTCAAAAATATTTCCACTCATGTTTCTGTATGCAAAATTTATCAATTTTTTTTTTTTCAATCGGGGAATATTTTGGTTCCTTTTTTTCCTTAGTTTGAATTTTACAAATTTTCCCTTCTCTTGCATAACATTATATTATAAATAACCCACTACAGTCATGAATTTAAAGCTATATGTTAGAAAGCTTTTTCAAAATATAGAGATTCACTTTAGAAAATTAGTGAAACAGGAGTCCCAGATTTCTTAATTATCATTGTGAATTACTGTAGTCAAAACTTTCAGAGATCAGTTACTTTGGAAAGTCAAGAGTAGGCTGATGTACGATCTTTAAACATGTCATAAGAAGGTATCCGTAGATACCATATTTTTTTGAGAAATCTCTCCTAACTTTTTTCCTACATTTTTTTAGTGGTGAAATTTAATTCAGCTCTTCATCATCCTGCATATTCTTTTAAGATGATTGATTGTTCAGTTGTATTTGCTAGATCAATTTTCATGGTAAAAGTTTTCCTGCTGCCAGTTTCCATCTATCATGTCTTTTCAAAGGTTTATTTTACCTACTTCTAATTCTCAATGAATTCCACGTCACTGAATTTCATCTAGCCAAATTTCTCTTTTACATAAAATACTGTAGAGTTGCCTAGTTAAATTTTACATACTCATGCATAGGATTAGTTTTATTTTATGAAATATTGGCAGTAGTACAAAATCATTTATGCCATACCTTTTTATGGCAGTATGATGTTCCTAAGAGACAAACATTGTCTTCAAATCAGTAATATGGGTAGACTATATTGTATTTGTAATTATTGTGTATATCCATTAAATAAAACAAACTCATGGATGACCATTCGTAAAAAGATATCTCACAGTTGTGATCTAAGAAGAGAAACTGAAATAAATAATGCTGAACAAAAGCAGAGCAGCTCTTTTTAGCTTGAAAGAATTCTTCATTGACAGTTTTGGCTAAGAATGTACACCTGTTAAATAGTTTCAGACAACTAAGCTAAGACACTTTCAGACACTTTCAGCTAAGTGACTAATTTTAGCATGACCCCCATTTAGGTATTCCCATTCTGCTATCTAATGACTGCATATAGAATTATAGGCATTTTTCATAGCCACAGTGAGTATATGCTGGCTGCTTGTAAAATGAAAATTAAGCCATGTTGAGCAGATAAATTTTAAAACATGTTTGTTTTAAACTTTTTTTCCCCCTTAATTGATACCTATGATGATTCAATCCTTTTTCACAGATGGTCATCCTTACATCATCAGAAATCTGTCAAAAATAAATTATAGTGATAGTAAGAACAATGGAAAAGGAAGTATTAGGGGAGGAGTAATATTTCTCCTACCAGCAATGTCAGTATCAGGTGATGTAAGATCAGAACTAAAACGTGAAATATCCTAACATAAGAACTGTGACCTGCTATATACAATAAGGAGCCATTTTGATCTGGTTCCTTAAAGACCCAAATAGAAACAGCATATGGATGAGATATTAAAAATTATCTTTACAAGAAAAGGTGGAGCACTGCTATGTATAAAACTGTTAGCTTTTCTGAACAAGGAAAGCAGGGCAGGGAGAAGGGTATACTTCTGAGCGATAATTTTGATATTTTGTAGTGCTTTGTGTCTATTTTTTATACATATAATATTTAATTTCTTCTATTTCCTGCCTAGATGTAATATAGTTCAATTTAAATAAAACTGTCATTCAATTTTGCATTGTGGTTCTTTTTATCTACTTAGAAAGTGGAAAGCCATTTGTCTTTTTTAATTAGTTAAAAGAAAAAGTGCAAAATATTTTTTGATACATCAAGAATTCTTAGAATACAATCACTTTTCCTGGGTTTAGTCATTATGCATGAATTTAAGGCCTTTGGCCTTGTGTAGAGTGCTGTGGGCTCAGTATCAGGTGTTGAGATTGTGCAGGTTTTCATTGCTTAGTGGCCTAAACCCACTGTCTCAAGTGAAGCCAATGGAATAATGAAATCCAATGCAGTTAATCAAACGTCATATTTCCACTTGTTTGGTGTGGAACTTGGCCTCTATTGGATGCATTTTATACATCTGTATGTCCACTCAACCAACTTGTGTGATATTAATTATCAATGTAATTTTTGAAGTTGCACAACACGAAAGGTGAAATTGACAAAAGAATTCTATGGATTTTTTTCATGTCGTTATTTCATACTGATTTTCAAAAGTAGTGTAATTCTAGGGATTTTCTATTTAAGGAGGTGATATGGTGATTAGTTGCTCAACCCCTGACAGTTTCATCGTATCTGTAAGGAACACAGTGGTATTGGCCGCTTGATAGTTTCAATTTAATTGTTATCGCAGTAAATCTTCATATGAGATGTCTGATATAGTATAAGAAAACCAAGGCAATTACTAGAAAAAGGCATGCATTCATATAGTAGGCTTGTCTTCATTTTTCCAGGCTAGCCATTTCTGTGAGCGCTCATGTCTTATCAAGTGTACAGTTAGGGTGACAGAAATGTTTGCTGAAATGTGGGCTGTGTTTGACACTAGTGTACTGAGGTGACAGTAAGATTAAATACATTTTAATGTAATAAGTGCTAATCTTAAAGAAAAAGCCCAGTAAGAATACTTTTTCACATATATATGAAAAAGTAATTTAGAAATTAGAGAAATCTTACGTAATTCTTTGGCTTGCTTAGGCTGGCAATAGGTAGTAAAATAGTATTTATTACTGTAATTCCTAAGTTTTCAAGGATTTGACATAGGAAGCAAAAAATAAAATGAAGAACACATACTAAAGTGTTCAAAGTATTTTTGGCAAACATACAGACATCAAAAGGAAGATGAAATTCAATAGACCTTGACAAAACAAAAATATTCTATTTATTAGGACTAGAAATGAAACAGTTCTGAGGCAGTGACTTTTAGTTGATTCTGCAAAGGAAAGGAGGCTTTCTTGCATTAATGTGACAGGAAGTTGAAAGAACTGTGATTTAAGTGGCTCTACTGGGAGGGAGAAACTCTAAGGCTTACACAGGATATAAAATCCTGGTATAATGTATATAACTTCAAGTATTTTCAGTGCTTGCTTTAAATAGATGTAAAGTGCTGCACCTGGCTTACTAGTGTTCTATTTAACTTCATGGCAAAATGCAGTTCTTGCTACTGGTTCAGTAGCAAATTAAATTTCTTCACTTACAAATGGATAAAACATGCAAAACTTTGTCTTATGTCCATAGTGATTTAAACTGTTCTATTTAAATGATTTACTGTTACAAAGAATCTACTGTGAGGTAAGATGTTAGATAGCAATAGTAGCATTTTAGCACTTTTGTCTATATTGAATGCATCTTGTGACCTGCAATGTCAGTGCATGCTTAATATGACAACAGCAAAACAGAATAATGAAGAAGTTCTTCAAGTGGAAACACTTCAGCAAACTTTTCAGTCAAATACAGTCAAAAAGCACTGATTAGAGCCAGGTGTTTCATTAGGGCATTTAGTGCACTTGAATCTTGGCTTGTGACACTGGTCTTTTGTGATATTTACATATTTCAGGATATGTTAGCAATGAACATGCAAACCACTGTTATTACCTGAATTATTTTTATTATTGTTACTGCATGACCCCTTTGCATTATCTACCAAAGGTGTTGGGAGTCTGAAAAGGTTCTTGATGACTGGAAACTAGCCAGTGTCGTTCAATTTACATCAAGGGTGCGCAGGAAGACCCAGGAAACTACAATTGATAGGTCTAGTCTCAGTTCCTGGAGAAAATTATACTGAGTACTTCTGAAAAGCATTTAAAGAACAATGCAATCAACATTGGTTCACAAAGGTGATTCACAAAGGCCTTGTTTAGCTAATCTGATATCCATCTATGATATCCTCCAAGTGGATAAAGAGAAGGTGGTAGATTGGGCTTTTCTGGATTTTAGCAAGGCTGTCCCTCACAGCATCCTTCTGTAAAAAGTCGTCCAGTTGTGGGATGAGAGGGTTCACAATGCTGTGAGTGAAGAACTGGCTGAATGTCAAGTACTGAAAGGATTGTGATGAGTGGGGCTATATCTGGCTGGCAGCCACTTTCCAGGGGTGTTCCTCATAGATATGTTTTAGGGTCAGTCCTGTTCAAAATATTTATTCATTATCTATGTATAGGAGAATGCACCATTTTTTATCAGCAAGTTTGATGATTGATGCAAAACTGGGAGTTGCTGTTGACTCTTGAAGACTGATCTTGCAGACTTTTCTAGATGGATTAAAACACTAGACAAAGATTAATGAGACAAAATTTAAGTTCTTATGCCAAATTCTTCACCTCAAGCACAAGATCACACTGAGAAGGAGTAACTGAATATCACCTTTTCAGACAGGGATCTGAGGCTGTTGGTTCATGTTAAGCTCATCCTTGAGTCAATGCTGTCAGCCAGGAGGGCAGACTGCATCCTGGGGTACATCAGACACAGCATCACCAGCCAGTGCAAAGAGGTGATTGTCCCACTGTACTCAGCATTAGTGGGGCCTCACCCTGAGTGCTGGGTGCAGTGCTGGGCCCCACAATTTATTTAAGATATGAAGGTCTTTGAATGCATTCAGAGCACAGCACTGGGGAAAGGACTTAAAGCCTTGTCCTCTGAGGAGGAGCTAAGGACTTAGGGCTGCCGTAGTTTAAAGGAAAGGAGGCTAAGCCCTTGCTGCTCTGTACAGCTTCCCAAGGTGAGGAAGCAAGAGGGAGATGCAGATGCGTCTCGAATATCTAGTGATAAGATGCATGGGAATGCTTCTAAGTGATATCAAAGGAGACGCAGGCTGAACCTGAACCTCAGAAAATATTTCTTTAACAAGACAGTGGAGCAGGCTTCCTAGAGAGGTGCCTGAAGCCAGTCAGTGTTTATGAGGCATTTGGATAAGGCCATTAATACTTGCTTTAGCTTTCAGTCAGCCCTGAATTGGTCGGGCAGTTGGACCTTTGGACATCACTTCCAAATGAAATATTTTATTCTGTTCTTAACTGTAATATTTACTTATTATATATTATATAATATTAAATTATAAGAAATAATCTTTATTTTACATCAATTAGAACAAAGATTATTTAAAGAAGAATGCTACAAATTTTAGCTTCACAAATCCCTTGGTTTTCAATCAGCACAAGTTCTTCTTCTGAACATAAAATCATCTTGTTCTTTTTATGCTCATACATATTCCCAGCCTTTCAAAAAACAATTTATTGGAACATTATAGCCATATTTTTGTATCCTGTCTGGCTGAACTAAGTCCTGTTCTTCATTACAGGGAATATTCTTGTGAAGAAATCCATTTTTTATGATAGCTGCTATAAATGGCAGTTTGAAAGTACTTTTTTTTTTCCATAACTTGAAATTCAGTGTGCCTAGCTTAGTACCAAGCTCAAAAGCTCATCTTAGCTCCCATACATTCCATTGTTTCACCTGTTGCACTGTCATGTTTTCACTAGGCCTGTAATTTATTTTCATAATATATATCATCTTAAATGGCATTATCAGCCTAGCTGCTAAGATAAACAAATCTGTATAGACAACCTCTATCATAATGTTCACACAAAGATTTATTTGGGTTTTGGCTGTATAGATAAGGAAGTAGGCTATCTGGGAAACCCTCTTCATTATACCTGCTGCAAAATGACTTTCAAAGAAAGCGAATTGAGAGGCTGAAAAGTTGCCAGGTCTTTTTTTTTTTTTTTTGCAAAATGCTGCTGTCACTTGGAACTTGATTAATGGCAAGAACATGAAGCCAAGTGCAGAAAAGGCATTAGTAAGCCCAAAAGCAATCATTTTTTCTTGTGCTGTGTTACTTATAGCAGACAGAGGTTTGAATTGAGAATATGTTCAAGTCAGTGAAAAAAAGTTCGTCTTCTTTGGACTTCAAATCAGTCAAAACTTGAGTTTGGTCATTAATTGCAAAATGTCAAAACTACAAAAGGACAAAAACTTCTAATTTCATTAACATTTATCAAATCTGGAAACCTAAATTTAATCTTACTGGTAGTTCCTGTGATGGTACTGAGTGCTTTTTCTTTGTAAGGATACTTACACCATCAAAAAACTGCTTGTTGGGATGTTTTCTGTTGAAGTCTTGAAACAGAAAGATGAAGGGAAAGTGATATTTGTTGTTCAGTGAGCTGTTTAAATTTAAATGAGTAGATATTCTTAAATGTGGCCTCATTTTCACATGAATGTACTATTCTGAATGTACCATTTGATTCCACCAAGATCCTCCAGCATCTTTGGAGTTCCAGAATATACTAATACTGTCTGCTAACTCAGGAGAGATGATTTTAAAAAATAGATTAATTTTTAAAATTATTGGTACATACATTTGAAACTGCTCCCCTTATGAAAAGGTAGGAAGCTATGCATGTGTGTGTGTACTGCAGTTTCTTTCCTCTGAGTGAGTCAAATAAACAAGGTATTTATCATGAGCGTTATTTATTCATAAAATCAGAGAATATGTTGAGTTGAAATGAACCCATCAGGATCACAGAGAGTCCAACTTCGGCCCTACACAGGACAGCTCTGAGACTCACACCATGTACCAGAGAGCACTCTTTGAACTCTGTCAGGCTGGTGCACTGACCACTTCCCTGCGGAGCTGTTCCAGTGCCCAACTGCCCTCTGGGTGAAAATTCCTGATATCCAGCCCTAACTTCCTCTGACACAGCTCCAGGCCACTCCCTCTGTTCTCTCACTGGTCACCACGGAGAAGAGATCAGTTCCTGCCCCTCCTCCTCCCCTCCTGAGGAAGTTGCCGACAACCATGAGGTCTCAACAATAAGACATCAGCCACCCTTATAAGGCTTCCTCTTCAACCCTTTACCATCCTTGTGGTCCTCCTTTGGACACTAATAGCTTTAAAAATTTCATATATGATGTTGCCTAAAACTGCCCCCAGCAAGCACTCGAGGTGAGGCTGTCCCAGCTCAGAGCAGAGCAGGACAATCCCTCCCTTGCCCAGCCGTGATGCTGTGCCTGGTGCACCCCAGGACAGGGCTGGCCCTCCTGGCTGCCAGGGCACTGCTGACTCATGTTCAGTTTTCTGTTGACTGGGATATCCAGCTCCCTTTCCATAGTGCTGCTCTCCAGTCACTCGTTCCCCAATATGTCTCTACATCCAGGGTTGTTGCATCCCAGATGCAGAATCTGTAACTTTCCCTTTTCCAGCTTCATGTGGTCGGTGATTACTTATCTCTCATTTGTAGAGATCTTCTGCAGGGCCTCTCTGTCCACAAGTGCTCTCAATTTAGTCTTCTTTCCAGTGCTGCATGTGATGCCATTTTGGTTTTTGCCATTTTTCTTTTATATATTCTCTGGTTTATATATTCTGTGTTTATATATTCTTTTATATATTCTTCACACAAATATTTGTAGCTTTGTAACTTCCTATTGTAGCCTAACTTCAGCATTTTCCCAGTCAGAAAGACAAAGCATGTTCCAAAACCCCTATCTTGTTTTGGTTCTCCTTTGAATCCAAAGCCGAAAAACAGCTGTTCACACACATTTTCATCATCAAGGTTCAGTCCCATCTAAGGGAGGGAGAATTTAGAAGGATCTTGAGCTGGGTGGGAATTGCATCACCAGTTCTACTCCTAACTGGTTCTTTTTTGTCAGTTAAGCTAATTTACCAAACTTATAAAACTGTATGCACCCCTGTGGGGAGTGGGTTTTTGTGGACATTTTTCCATAACTCCCCTAAAGGCCTTCAATCAAGATCCACTTTTATATTAGTTCCTATACTAATATTATCTCAAAAGTGTGTTGTTCTGTTTCTAGGTTGAAAAAGGCATCACATGCAAATCATTTATGAAAGTGTTGAAGAACAGGGCCAAGGATGGAGCCCTGTGGAACCCCACTAGTGACAGGTCTGAGTCTGATGTCACTCAGTTCACTGTAACCCCTTGCGCCCCACCCATCAAGCAGGTTGCTCGCCCATCACATGATGTGTGATGCTGTGCCTGGTGCACCCCAGGACAGGGCTGGCCCTCCTGGCTGCCAGGGCACTGCTGACTCATGTTCAGTTTTCTGTTGACTGGGATATCCAGCTCCCTTTCCATAGTGCTGCTCTCCAGTCACTCGTTCTCCAATATGTCTCTACATCCAGGGTTGTTCCATCCCAGATGCAGAATCTGTAACTTTCCCTTTTCCAGCTTCATGTGGTCGGTGATTACTTATCTCTCATTTGTAGAGATCTTCTGCAGGGCCTCTCTGTCCACAAGTGCTCTCAATTTAGTCTTCTTTCCAGTGCTGCATGTGATGCCATTTTGGTTTTTGTCATTTGTAGAGATCTTTTGCAGGGCCTCTCTGTCCACAAGTGAGTAAACAGCTGCTCTCAATTTAGTCTTCTTTCCAGTGCTGCATGTGATGCCATTTTGGTTTTTGCCATTTTTCTTTTATATATTCTCTGGTTTATATATTCTGTGTTTATATATTCTTTTATATATTCTTCACACAAATATTTGTAGCTTTGTAACTTCCTATTGTAGCCTAACTTCAGCATTTTCCCAGTCAGAAAGACAAAGCATGTTCCAAAACCCCTATCTTGTTTTGGTTCTCCTTTGAATCCAAAGCCGAAAAACAGCTGTTCACACACATTTTCATCATCAAGGTTCAGTCCCATCTAAGGGAGGGAGAATTTAGAAGGATCTTGAGCTGGGTGGGAATTGCATCACCAGTTCTACTCCTAACTGGTTCTTTTTTGTCAGTTAAGCTAATTTACCAAACTTATAAAACTGTATGCACCCCTGTGGGGAGGGGGTTTTTGTGGACATTTTTCCATAACTCCCCTAAAGGCCTTCAATAAAGATCCACTTTTATATTAATTCCTATACTAATATTATCTCAAAAGTGTGTTGTTCTGTTTCTAGGTTGAAAAAGGCATCACATGCAAATCATTTATGAAAGTGTTGAAGAACAGGGCCAAGGATGGAGCCCTGTGGAACCCCACTAGTGACAGGTCTGAGTCTGATGTCACTCAGTTCACTGTAACCCCTTGCGCCCCACCCATCAAGCAGGTTGCTCGCCCATCACATGATGTTTGTGTCCAGCTATGTGCTGAACATTTTGTCCAGAAGGATCCCGTGAGAGACAGAATCAAAAGCTTTGCTAGAGTTCAAAGAGGTTACATCAACTGGCTTTCCTAGATCAGCTAGGTGGGTTACCCTGTTATGGAAGACCAGATAGCATTACAGACTTGGGATGGAGTGACTGAAGAGCTGCCCTGGCAAAAAAGGACCTGAGGGAAGAGGAAGCTCAGGGGGGACTTTATCACCCCTACAACTCCCTGAAAGGAGGGTGTAGCCATCTGAGGGTTGTCCTCTTCTCTGGGACAACCACGATAGGATAAGAGAACAGAGTCTTAAGCTGTGCCCGGGGAGGTTAAGGTTGGGCATGGGAAAGAAAGAGAAAGGGTGATTAGATCTCAGAAGGGGCCGCCCAGGAAGGTCACCATTCCTGGAGGAAGGACTGGAATGGCACTTGGTGCTGTGGTCTAGTTGACATGGTGGTGTTGGGTCATGGGTTGCACTTGATCTCAGATGTCTTTTCCAGCCTAGCTGATTCTGTCATTCTGGACATGCAATAACCTTCTTCCAGCCTTCATTTTCAACACACCCTTGCCTAATTACTTTGTGGGGTTCTGAGCCTGTCTTCTCCGCTACATTAATTTACTGAAACAGATTTTATCATATGAGAAAAGGAGAGGGGTGCAATAGGACATCAGTTGATAGGGTTGGAATTTTAGTTAAAAAATACAAAGATAAAGCCTCATGAACAGGTTTATTGCAATTTCATATTAGAGAGCAGAGCAGAAGGAAAGGTAGAGGCTGAACTTAGCTAAGAACAGGTTAGCTTTCATCTTTAGCCACTAGTGTAGACTGTTTTATAATCTGATGTCTGAAACGTGTCTAATTCGGCTTTGCAAATAAGTCATCGTGATTGGTCTGTTTTTCTTTTAGGTGAACTAGAAGCAGGAAGAAGAGTTTAGACAAGAATCTACAAATGAATTGTTCACAGTAGTTCTAAATTCATTCTATTTAATTTACTTCCGCTTGTAAGAGGAACATTCTCTAAGTAGCATACCTATTTCCAGGTGCTTAGAAAATGTAAATATATATATATATTTAAAATAATAAGCTAAGTTTAAGAAGAAATTGACTGTTTTAATAATTAAAATTAAGGATTTGGGAAGTTTGATCTTTTAGGACTTCTGTTTTCTGGTGTCCTTTTTTTTTTCCTCTTCATTAGCAAATATTTGTATATTTCAAAGAAATATTGGTCAAATCTTAAATACTGATGATGGGCCTGTAGTCAAGTGGTAGTGTTCATATTTTGAAATACTACCAGAACAGTATTTAAAAGCTACATATTTGGATTATGGTAAATTATTCTTACTTTTTAACTCAATGTTACTAATTTTTTTTCCCCCACCTTTTCTTAATTATCTCAAGCATATTGATCACTCTCATGATTTTCCATCTCCTTAAAACAAGTGAAAGAAATGGTCACATTTCTTTAAAGAAAGAGGCGTACTAAATCTGTTAGGAACTCTATTGAAACTGATGCACATACCACAAACTTTTGGATACAGTCATTAAATCCAGCGTTTGAGCAGTAGGTGGCACTAATAGTGAAATTCAGAGTCAACTAAAATGGTACAAAGTTTAGGTAATGTTTTGAGTGATCACTTCTGAATTTTGTGTTCCAGAAAGTTGATAATTGATTTAATTTTCTGTATCTAGACCCATGTTATTAATAGGAAAAAATCTGATCTATAGAGCAGGAAGCTGGATGTTCTCTGCTAAAGGCACAGATAATGTAATTTTTTGCTCTTACCAAATATTGGTGGAGTTCATATAATCTCAGTTTTACCTTGGCGACTTGATATTTCACATATTCAAAAGGATCTGCCGATTACACTTTAACAATTGCAGTTGTAGTTCAAGGCTCCTCACCATAAGAAAATACTGGAGTGTAAGAACGTTTAATTAGGTAAAAACCAAACAGAAATTCAAAATTTGTATAACTTCAACATTTCTAAATGTTTAAAATATAGAGGAAAAGATGAAATTACTTAAAACAGTAATGTACATGGTTATTATTTCACAGATCGGTAGTTATTCCTGATGGTTCTTACATCTATATGATTTACTTTCTTTCTCCTGGACAATACTTTGTTTTTCCCTGTAGAAGTGGCTAGTTCTCTTTTACTGTATCATACTAGCACTCTCTGGACAGACTATGAAGATAGCACAGTAAACACCAGCTTCCTTCTGTGAGAAAGTGACTTTGTCACAGCTCCTCTGTCCACATTTCTGTCCACATCTATCTGTCCAGCGGTGAAAAGCTCCTTTCATTCCTTTCCAATATTTATTAAAGCAAGGAGTGAAGGTCAGTTTTTTCCTGAAGTTTTTATTACTGATAGACTGGCAAGAAAACTAAGATTAATTTTTCTAAGGCAGGCCTGCAAAGGACATTGACAGCAAGATACCCACTTGCTGTCTTTTAAACGAAGGATCAAATAATTTTTTTTTATTTTCTTTTTTTCCTCACCTGTTGTCAGGATTATTAGCAAGATAATTCTCGTGCCTTTTGCTAGGCAAGAAGTTAAAAACAGAAAGCTGTTGTGGTAGTGCATTCCTTCAGTTACCTCACCTAGATTTCACAAAGCATTTCTAGCCTAGCCACATGGTCTTTGTTCTTAATAATGAATATTGGAAAGGTTGCAACTTGACTTTCGACCTGGAGAAAAGATAAATTGTTAGATCAGGGGTCAGTAACTTGAACAGGAAGAACAGGATTCTTACGTGGGTCCTGACCATGCGTTGGTGCTTCCAACAGAACAATACCATTTCTTATGTTGTGTGACACCTCATTTATTTTTTTTTTACCCTTAGAATTAACAACAGTTTGAGTTACAAGTGGCCCTCTTATTTCTTGCTCTGTTAGGTTTCTTTGGATCCCAAAAAGCTGTTTACACTTGGAAATTGTATCAGCCCTGATGCAAAAGAGCCTTTCAGTAAACATTGAAAGCAATTTTTATTCAAATTGTCTTAAGAAAGCATGAATATTCAATATTATACTAAGAATACTTGCTTTTCTATTGTTTGCATATTGTAGAAGAACTTTGTGGTGTTTTTTACAATCCTCTCATATAGTAGTGCCTGTTCTGACACTGTCACGCTATCATTTAAAAAGGGCTTTGTGTCAGTAGATTTAAAAATTTTTATATTTTGAAATAAAGTTTCAAATTATTAAGCATGTAAATAGGTAGATAGTAAGTAGGTAGAGAGATAGTGCATTTTAAAAGACATAACCAAATTTTGCATATATCTTTGTGTGTTCAAAATTGATGGGTTTGGTATTTGTTGGGCACAGTGAAATTAGCCTTCTGAATAAAGGAGAAAATTTAAAGAGTTATTTTCAGCCAAGGTTACTGGTGAAGGGAGAATGAAGTAGTGACAGTGGTGGGCAGAAAAGGAAATCTGTACTTTGAAGGGGCATTTTTTTCTGTTGAAAAACGTCTTACCTGTTTTATGTGTTTCCTGTTGCACTCAAGGTGGTGGTTTTATTTCTGTCTGTTTGTGTTTAAATTAGCTGAGATGATAGTAAAATACAGAAAAAGTTGAAGACTGTTACAGTGAAGATTATATAACATTTTAATATAATACTCTAGGAAAGCAGTAGAGTAAGAGTGAGAAAAATAAATGCATCTCTCAAATGCCGAAGTTCTGTTAAACTAAAGGTAAGTATATAAGTAACTGATGGGATAAGGGCAACACAAATAGTCTTGGATTTGGCTGGGATGTTAGTGGATGTGATCTGGAGTCCGTGACAGCTCCTTGAAAATTGAATTTTAGATATAACTGGTAAAATTTTTTGAAGTTGTAGGTGATCCTGAGAGTGGAAGATTTCAGGAATGGGTGTCAGTGAAGAAAATTTAAGTTATTGGAAGTCAAAAATAGCATACAGAAAGTTCATTTCATCTTTAAAAAATGTTGCTAGACCAATTATTTTTATTACTCAAGAAATAACCATAAAAGTTTCAAAGTCGCATTCTCCAGGTAGAAAAAAAATGGAAGTTCCTACACATTAAATAAAATAGAATTTCTAAGGCAAATGAGCATAGAGAAGTCCAGCAACAAAATTACCTCATTTATTTCTGTTTTTTAAAAATTTTGTCTGATCAAGCTATGAATTCCAGTTGGGATTGCTGTTACCATACTTCTTTATGCTTAGTTTGTGTACATAAATTGTTTTTGGCAAGGACATGGGAGAACATTATCAACTGAACCATATTTGAAGCACAATGGATGCCCACACCTGTGAGACTTTTAAATGGGCAATTGCTGTATTTAAATCATTCTATTCCATAAAGGCCAATATAAGGAGGATTACTCAACAGCAGAACTAGTTAGTCTAGCTAGTCTGTCCCTTGGTAGGGAAAAAACATTCCATTCTTGGATATATTGTTTTATAACTTAGCATAATAATATAGGAATGGATGACAAACTTAAGTGCTTAAGAACACTTGCTCTGGTTTCCCCATTTTTGCTGCTGATGGAATTTATCTGCAATAAACTGGCAATAAATTGCCCACTCTTAGCATTACCTGCATTATAGTAAGTTTGTTAGGTGTGTATTTTTTCCCAGATATGGAAGAAAGATCTCTCCAGGTGCTTGTGTAGTTTCGGCGTGTTCAAATGACACTAGGTTGGTGTTTGAAAAAGAATTTTAGCTAGGAGAGGAAAAAGTTTCTGCATACTACAAGAAGTATGTCTTGGTTTAGGAATATGTCTTCTCCTGTTTAGTGTCCCATGGAAATGCACTTGTGTAGTTTCGGCGTGTTCAAATGAAACTAGGTGAGTGTTTGAAAAATAATTTTAGCTAGGAGAGGAAAACGTTTCTGCTAAAGAAGTATGTCTTGGTTTAGGAATATGTCTTCTCCTGTTTAGTGTCCCATGGAAATGCTCCAAACCATACTGCTCTCAATTCCTCCTCCTATTTCTCCCTGCATCAGGCTGGAGAGGAGGACTAGAGGCACAGAAGTTGAAGATCATGGGTTAAGATAAGAATAATTTCCTGGAAACAGCAATGAAATAAGACAACACAGAAAGAGCAAGTATATTAATAACAAAGTGTCTACAAGTAAGGCAAACTATTCATATGCAAATACTCATCATGCAAACCCTGACATTGCTCAACTGCTCACTTCCTGCTATGGGACTGAGAAGGGATCCTTCTACTTCCCTGAGGATGATGTGAGGTGGTATAGAAAAATCTCTGGGTCTTAGCAATGCTGCCTCCTGGCTACTGCAAAAATTAACCCTGTCCTGGCTGGAACCAGTGTGATAGGTCTGTCACCCATTCTAACCTCATACAGGTTACTTTGTACTTGGGGGTTTGGGAGAACAGCTTTGCCTGTGAAGAATTGTGTAGACATAAATGGGCTTGCGGGGCTAAAGAGTAAACAACTCTGTTGAACAGACCCCTTCAGAATCATAGAACACCATCATTTTGCTTAGAGTCTTAAAACTGATTTTATATAAAAAAATTACTATGAAGAAAGGCATTAAAATTGTCTCTAACTACAGTAACAGCAGTAGATCTTGGACTCATGACTTGGATCATCTTGGACTTTCTGAATCTAGCAGGATGATCATATCATATCTTGTCAGAAATTGCAAGGAGAAGACTGAGATCTAAAGGTGTTTGAATTCTGTGCAGTATTAAACACAGTTTTGAATATTTTACTCATCCTTGACTATTAATTCAAAGCATCTATATGCTATCTTTACTGAAGAATATTCTAAACAAATTTGCACATTGTTTTCCATTATGAGTCCCAAAGGTAAACAAAGACAAAGATGTCTTATCTGTTTCAGGTTATGAGTCCCAAAGGGACTCATATGTGTCACAGTTGGTTTTGTTGTTTTAAGGTATTCAGTTATTCTGAAATTTAGACATCTTGCAAACTTCTATCAGATTTATTTTTTTATACATTTTCTGCTAAAGATGTATGTCTTGGTTTGGGAATATGTCTTCTCCAGTTCAGTGTTTAAAACTAAAACATCAGTTTAGTTCCATCTGGAAATCACAGTCAAACGTGAATATAAGTCTTTCTTCCTTATATTGATTTCCTGTATTTGAGCAAATAAAATTAATAAGCATTTTCCATCTACAAAGACAAAGATGTCTTATCTGTTTCAGGGACAGAATTTCTTTGGTTTTATGTCTTCTTTGCTTGTTCAAGACTGGTATGGTGGCTAGGTCTATCTGTTAAACTTCTGTCTTCTGAAATGAAGGTGTGTTTGTACATGACTGTGAAAGGGCAGGCATAGATAGGCAAAGCATTCATTGCTATCTTCTAACTGTGTAATAAGAGACTTTCAGAATAATTACCTGGTCTTTGTGGGAATCTGTTAGAGTTTTTCTACTTACAGGATTTTATCACAGGGTTCACTTGTAGTCTTTCCTAGGTTTAATCTTTCTGAGTAATGTTTCTGTAAACACTGACATTTAAATTTGAAATAGGTTGAAAGGTTGTCATCAGCAGCGTGATGGACAGTATGATTGGATTGACCAACAATCATTGACTTTCCATCACAAGTACTGCCAGAGTGCTACTGTTTTAACTGGAATGAGCGTGCCTCTGACTCATTGAAGTGCCACACAAAAATAACAGTTGCATCTCATAAAGTCAACCACAAAATAAAAACATAGCCTGAGGTTATTGTTATTGCTGTTTTAAAATTACAGACCCTAGATTTACTTGTTAAGACTTGATATTTGCATTTCACTGTAATAAAAAGAATGTTTATTTGATGTCTTTTAAATGGCTGTGCTGCTCATTTCCATGAAATTTGGCAATAGAAGCATGCATTTGTAAAGCTAAATGGGAACTAGAAAACCATCCTTTGGAAATGGTATCACAAACACATGATTTCTTTTTTCATTTATTTTATTGCCACTTAGGCACTTTTTTTTTTATTTAATTCTGTCCATTCTCATTCCATATACATTTATTTCTGTCAAGGCAAGCATGTTCTCAGCAGAGAGGTCAGCAAACACTTCTTTTATAAAGGGTTTTAACTCACCTCCTGTGAGTTGTAAATGTGAGGTTAGGGAGAAGTGACGAGTGTCAAACATGTAGGAAAGCTAACAGCATCTCTTTTGCAAAGTATATTCTCGGTCATTTGTACTTGAGCTTTCTCTGACTTTTAGCAATTCCAGATATTTATGGAATTTCCAGATGTAGGATTATAAAGCTGTAATAGAAACTGCAGAAAATAACCGAGCATGGAATAGTTCCACATTCCTGTTCTAGGAGTACACCAGAGTGTATTTTATAAGAGTACACAAATATAACAAGTTCTGGATCTTTAAGTTTCAGTGCTGGGAATAATAAATTGAAGAAGGTTCATTATATATTTGTCCTGTTGCACTAATCTCTGCATTTGATCTTGGCCATTGACAGAAGAGAGGTGCCAAGGTTTATGTCTTTAGTTCCCGTAAAGACACTGTTTTATGTACTTAACAAATATCTGTCTAGTTTTATAAGCTGTATAACATGATGGTAGAACAGATTGGATACCAAGCATCTAACATTTCTTCCTCTTTTTCCAATAAATAAATAAATTAATAAATATATTTTTAAAGAAGGTAAATAATTGTCTCTGAGAACAAAAACCAACCAAAAAAAACCCAAAACCAAACAAACAAACCAAAAAAAACCCAAACAAACAATAAACCAAACCCACAATGACCACAAAAAAGTACAAAACGGAAAACAGAATCCCAATAAAATGAAGACCATTAGTTTAGCCCAAATATTTATGGCACTTGTAGTCTATATAAATATTAAGCTGTCAGGTAATAAAACATGCTTACTAGACCTACATTATGTCCCGTTGTCATTGTTTTTAATATCTGTTGAGGCACACTATTTCAGATAAAGTAATTTCTTGAAGAAGTGGTTGCAAGAGTAGATTTCTTTAATGGTGCCCAGAAAAAAAAATTATTTGACAGTTTCACAAGTTATTTCCAGATGTATTGCCAAAACAAAACACACGTTCTTAAAAGTATTATTTTTAATGATTTCTTTGTTGGATGTCACAGTCAACTTGCTAAATGTAAATTTTAAATTAGAACAGAATGTTTCTGAGCAAACAGAAATTTTAACTCACTGTATATTTAGGAAACAGGATATTTGTGCTGATATTTCAGTACCTAATTTGTAAGACCTTTGGATATATAGCTATTTAAGGAAACCAGCTTATGCCTCATATAACTGAACAATACCTAGGGTTTCTGCAAGGAAAGGCAACAATATTCTGTGGCTGTGTGAACTGTGACAGTCAGAGATCAAGGCAGAAATTATTCCTGCTGTGTGCAGGGTTTGTTAGACCACATCTGGCTTACAGGTTACAGCTTTGGTCACCCTAATACTTCAAAAATACAGAGAAAATGACAGGCAGGAGTTGAGAGGAGGCCAGTGAGGCTGGAGTTTTTCCCTGTAAGGAGAGATGGTGGCACTGGCGCTGGTTCAGCTGAGAGAAGGGATGGCTGTGGCGGTGTACAGCAGCATCCTCAGCACCACCGGGAGGGATGAAGGAGGTACAGCTGTGCTCTTCACAGCAGTGCATGGCGGGAGTGTGAGAGACAGCAGCACAAAATGAAATTCCAGAAGCTCAGGATGGAGAAAAGGAAAAGCTTTTTTTTTTTTTTCCCCACCAGAACAATTGAGTGACGCCCAGGCCCAGAGGAGGTTGGACGGTCTCCGTTGCTAGGGATGTGGTAGCTCAGCTGGGTGAAGCCCTGAACAGCCTAGCGTGAGCTCACAGATGAGCCTCTTCGGGGCAAGGGTCCCCAGGCTCCAGTACTGCCAGAATGAGCCTCTGGTGGTATAGCTTACAGGGAAACACATTTCACACCTGATCTGCTTCTCCAACTGTGTTTATAGGATAGTGTTGCTGACAGTGCTCCTCTCCATGTCTTGACTTCAATTAATTAAATTCACTTTCAGTTTTCAAAATGCAGTTCAATTTTAAGGGCACACAACTAGTTCAGAAACTTGGTATGATATTAATTTCAAATTCTTCATAAGCAAAACAATTTCAAAACAATGTGATTTAAAAATATGCTAATTTTCCTTCTGTGTAGATTGGATTCAGAGTTGAGACTTAGGGACTTCTTCATTACAGTAATTAGCAATACACATAAAAATAAAATAATTATTTTTTAGAAGATTTTTGCCCCCTACTGCATTTTATGAAGTGGAAGTAAGGTTTTGGGGCTTTTTTTTTATCCATATATTATTTATAATGAGGTGGAATCAAACAGAGTGCTCTAAAATCTATTTAACTCTTTGAACACATTTTAATGAAACATTCAGTTGTATTTGCGTTACCTGTTACAATGTTACAAAGCCATTATGAAGAACCTGGAATATCTTTACATGGTGTACTAAATACATATAATTAATTTTTTAATGAACATGATAAATTATTCCTTTGGAGTAAGTCTGTAGCTTTTCATTTCTCCATTTCAATGTCTGAATGTCTGACTTTTAAAGGTTCCCAGATCATAACTTTACTTAGTGTAAGAAAATCAATTGACAATATTAAAAGGAGAAAAGATACTTCGAGAATAATTTTTTTTCATAATTTTTTATTATCTGTCATAATGTCTCGGTGACTCTGCCTTTGATGTTCCACAGTTCATTGAATTTTCAGGTACAAACAAGAAATCAGAAGTCAGCAGATGATTTCTTTCACCAGAGTACTTCCTATGCAGATTCTTTTAAGGAGGGCTAGGGTTGGTCAGCTAAGTACACATCATTGTTCTGGTAGATGAGTCCAGCACAAGCTGTAGACTTCATTGCTTAAAGTAGATCAGTGTACTGCATTGAAGCTTAATTTGAAATTGTTCTCTGACAAACAAGATCCAGACCTACTGCTGTGTTTTTCCCATCTTGCAAAACTATACCACGCTATCCTGAGAGACAAAATTCTTAGGGAGAAAGCTGCAGAACAACAATTCTTCTTTTGCATTAAAGAAATTCCTCTAGTGGAGTCCAAATATACTGTGTTACAAATACTCAAAATTTCATTTTATATGCCAATTTGCATTTATAGTCATATATTTCTTTAATTGCTGCCATCCAAAAAAGCTTGTCAGTTAAGAAAAACGTTCTTTATATCATTGTGAGGCAAGTGTACACAATTCAGTGGTGTATCCAAATGGGGGAGAGTGAGTCAGAATTCATATTTTATGAGTATTCATATTTTATACATCTTCTCCCTCTATGTTTCCTTTGCGAAAGAAGCCGCCTTTGAAAGAGGCTTCAAAACACTGTAACAATGCTGTAAGACTAGCTCACATTCTCATACTGCACAAGATACTTTCAGAGATCCTAGTACTAAGTTTTGCTCAAAATTTTATGTGCAATGTGCAGCCTTGATGGTAGTAGCTGCTTCTGAAAGATGCTGCCATATTTTAAAATGTGTATTTCCTAGTAGTTTCCTCTTTTGGTACTTAAATGTTGTGGGAAGAGAAGGAAGAAAGGAAGGAGCTCAGGTAAATTTTGCTGTCACTTCAGGAAAGACATTAAATATGTGGATTTCAAGAAGTGAAGAATCACTAAACAGCTGGTCCAACTTCTGCATCTGTAATCAGAGAGTAAAGACTGCACTTCAATGGCAGGAATGGTTTTACTTAATTTTGAAGTGTTACATAACATCAAAAAGGGAACAGTTTTGAGACTTTTCTTCTGACCATTCCTGGTGTCTATATGACAGTACATTCAAACATGTAAAACTTCTTTTAAAATATGTTAAACTGTGTATCACCAGCACAGCTGTGGATTTGGTAAGTTATTTTGAAAATATCGCCAAATTCAGAAGAAGGCACTACCATATCAGTCAACAAGAAAATTTGTTGACTTAAGCTCAGTATTTTGTGAAGTCCTGGATAAGTGTATTTGTACTGATTGCCAAACCTTTAGTTTCTCTAACTCAATAAAAATATGGAGTAATAGAGAAAAAGTGTTTTGCACTTATTTCAACTTCCTTTGTTATTGTAAATATTCTTGTCATTTATTCAGTTTCTGTATGAAAAGCAAAGTGACAGATTGGTATCAAAAGCCATATAGAAAATAACTACAATGAAATTCACTGTGGAATGGATAAGTTTAAACAAAAATATATGTCATCCTATCCCATAGCTTCTTTGACTAGATCTGTTGTATTTTCAGGGTAATTAACAAAAAGCAGATTCTTGGCAGGCCATTCTGTTAAAGAGCACATCCTTACAGGGCCTTGGGATTTAGGTCAAACATCTTGGTAAATGCTTGTATAAAGGTGTATAGAATTATTCAGCAGATGAACATTTCCACAGGGCATTAAAGAGTGTTTTAAAATCTTCATTACTATGTGTTAAACTTGTAGTGGAAATTGGTTTTACATCTTGCTTTGGATGGACACCTAGTTTCTGATTTATACGAGAGAGTCTTTTCACACCAAGTAGAGTCAAATCTGGTCGTCTGACAATAACCCAACATCCTGTATTTCCTTTCCTTTTACTGTGCAGAATGCTTTGTGTGTCCTATTCTGTTTAAAACTTTTTTAATTGATGTTTCTATCTAGATTTTTTCATGTTCTGTACACTCAAAAAACTCAGGTTATACTTTGGATTGCATTCAAGATTTAACCTTACAAATCTGAAATATAGCATAAAGCAAGGATGCTTTATAGCCAGCTACATGTATGTTGGTAGCATGACATATGAGAGTCAGTTTCTGCCTGTATGGTGTGAGCTGTGTCCACAGTGTTTCACAGGAGGAAAATGATAGCGCACAGTGCATGCTGTTAAGTCCATACGTGAGACCATAGAACAATAAAAAGGTTAATATTGGAGGGTAATTAAAGATCTAGATCCAAACCCCCATGCCTTGGGAATGGACTTGTCCACTAGACCAGGCTGCTCAGAGCCACATCCAGACTGGTCTCAGGCACCCCCCAGGGCTGGGACAGCTACAGTTTTTCTGGGAAGCCTGTTCCAGTGCCTCACCACATTACATTTAATTTCTTCCTAATATTTAATTTAATCCTGTTGTCGTTCACCTAAGGCTTTGTCCTATCACCACATGCCCTTGTGTAAAGTCCCTCTCCAGCCTTCTTGTAAAAGCCCTTTGTTCTAAAGGTGCTATAAAGACACCCTGGTATATTCTTTTCTCCAGGCTGAGAAGACCCAACTCTCTCAGCCTGTATTCATAAAGCTGAGGAAGAGCTTCTACAGCCCCAAAATCCAAGTGTTGGGCCTACCTGTTGTTCAAGAAGTGTTTGAACAACACTCTCAGACACACACTGTGATTCTTTGGTAATCCTGTGCAGGGCCAGAAGCTGGACTTGATGGTCTGTGTGCATCCCCTCAAATACGCTCAATAGATTTTGCAGGAGTCAAATGCCTGGAATTGAACAGGACTGTCTCTTTTGCCACTTTCAAGAAGGAGAACTCTGGTGCAGTCTCAATACTCTCTAATACCAAAAAAAAAAAGAAAAAAAAAAAAAAGGTTAAAAATGCAGATGATAAATTGATAGATATCGATCTACCTACAGTTACACGCTGACTCATAATCCTCCAATGTACTTCAATAAGAAAAAGTTAATGGGCTATCACTGGACAAAAACCACTCATAATCAAAAGGATTTTTTTTCTTATGCAATAGAATTACAATGCTTTACTTGCAAAATGTCTTCATATACTTCTGAATAAAGAAAAATACTAACACAGTTCTTAGATGCAATGACAGACACCCAGAAACCCTTTTTTTCCAGCCTATCTTCTGATTTATTGAAAAAGATTACATTCTGTGACTAGCAGCATGCATTTATTATTTAACAGTATTACTGAGCCTCTACCAGTCTTTATCTCTTTCTTTGTGTCTTCACCCAATCTTTTCTTGGTATGTATTCTCAATATTATTTAAAATAATCGTAGAGAAGTATGCTCAAATTTCTGTCACCTTTGTCTTTGTTCCATCTGTGCAATTCCCCTTTTACCACAATTTAAAATCTATGTTAGAGATTTTTGGTTTTTATTACTATACCTGGACCAGGAATAACTATTCTCAAATGGAATAAGCACTTGGAGAGGTGTCCGTAAGTCCTTTCTGCCTAAATAAATTTTATGATCTTGGTGTTCCCACAGCACAATCCAAAATGTTCATCTTGTCCAAGAGCTGGGAAGTGGCAGCACGCCATAACTTCAAGGGCTGATTAGCCATTGCCAAGACGTTAGATGCCAAATGTTTAGCTGCCAAGGTTTTCAAGGCTCTTGGAAGTCACCCAGGATTGATTTTTTTTCTGGAGAGTGTTTCTCCTGGTAAAATGGTTGCTGTTCAGTTGTGATGACAACTGTCTTTTGACAATGAATCTCCTTTTTCTAAAGATGAACTGGATACTTTCGGAGTATTGGCAAAGACTTTATTGCACTAGGGTTTTTTGTCTCTTTTCTCCTGTTCTCCACTGCTCTTAGACAAGCACTGCTGTAACATAACAGGAAAAATAATACATGGTAGCTTTGTGTTTTGAAGCAAATAGCAGGTCCCTGCCTGCCCAGTGCATTTTGGCCAATTTCAGTTGTACTAGCTGTTGTTTCTGTTTTGATTTCAGTATCAAAAGTATTAAGTAAATACAGAGAACTTTTGATCTGGGTATTGTTCCCTGTTCATTAAATTGCCTGCCACTTTGGTAAGGTCTGTGTGGAGAATACAACCATTCTTGAAGGAATCCGCATTATTTTTTCGTAATGTTGAGGGGAAAGAATCTCTTTTGCAGAGATATTTGAAGATAAATGTTACTAGAATTTCTGTAAACCAAAAGTATAATCTTGTGACATTTCAAAGGAGAGATGCCAAACTGATCTGCATTACTTAATGTCTGTTTTTCTATTTATTGTTGTTCCACTAAACTTTTTCATTGATTGAAACGGAGAAAAAATAGCTAAAAATTATAGTTAAAATATAATCATATAGTCCAGAATTAAACTACATTATACCCTCTGGGTCAAGAAGATGTAGGTCTAACCATAGTGGTTTCAGGAATGTTGATCTTTAAAATTACCTTCAGTGTTTTTGTTAAGCAGCATCAGTTTCTGGTTCAGTGGAATATACTAAATTAAGGTGTTAGGTCTTTGAGTCCTAAAATTATACTAATATTTTTGTCACCACTGCTGAATGTTGTATTTCTGACTAGTTCTAGCTGACCATTGAAAGTCAACATAAAACAAGAGGTTATTATACTGTCTGTATTTTTTAATACACATTATCTGTGTAATTATTTTGATATGTTTTAGATTGTATGAATCTGTAAAGATTTCTGAGATAGCTGTTTTTGTCTCTCATTAAGGACAGGGAACTTGCTCTGCAGCATATGGAGGAAAAAGAAAAAACACCATAGTGGGAAACAGCAGAAGATGATTAAAAGATTTAGAGAAAATGATGAGACTGAAGTACAGCCACATAGAACATCACAGAAAAAAGCTAGTTATGAGGGTTATCAGTGAAACAAGCAAAGTTTTAGATTTTTCTTGTTAGAAGCTAAGTGATGGTGGGCTTTGTGTTTTGAGGGTTTTTTAATGAGAAACCTAACCACACATACAGAGAGCAGTAAAGAGCTGGTAATCATTGCAGATTAAATTAACAGTGAAAGAAATGTGGGACTTCTAAAGGTAGTTCATGCTGATAAACAAAGTGTTTGTTTTTCTCAGTGTGAAAGATAGAATTTATAAAATATTAATTAAATTATGCTTTCATTTGCAATAGAAAAAATGGTTACTGCATTTAGTAATGTAAATAACAAATTTATATGGAGAAGATTATTTGTTTTAAACTAATATGTGAAATGTGTTTCTTTTTTATAGATTATCTGAATTTCTGCTTTATTTGATCACAAGCAGGAGGAGAAATCCATTAAATGTCATACAGTTTGCTCTGGCTAGTTATTCACATGCATCAGTTTGGGTGCCACTGAGATTGTTAACATCCTTAGGAACAATTCTTGCACAGAGTCAGTGTCCTAGGAGACAATAAAACATCAAAGAGGAAGAATGAATCAGTTTAAATTGAAAGGAGATGAAGAAAGAGTCAAGATTAAAAAGACCTGAGGACAGAATACAATTTCTGAGTAAAAATTAATAAATATCTTAAGTGAAAAGGAGATGAAAACAACAGCAGTGCAGAGGATCAGTACAACACTGAGTCTTACTGCTTTTGGCATAGAACATATCTGTGATCAGGTTTTCTAGTATGATGAATTTTCTAGAATGTGTGTGGTTGATAGCCAAACAAATACATTTATATACAATAAATCTATATATTTATTTTAAAAACCCAAAACAGGTAATTATTTATTCTAAAAAAAATTAATGACCTGATATTGTTTCTACAAAACTTCTAAGGAGTCCCAACTAATGCTGAAAGAGAAAATTACCCAGTCTAATACAGATGTGATCTTAGGTTAAACAGGGCTTCTTAATACATCAGTCTCACATGTGTTGTGCAGTGTTACTGCTCTAAGGCAGTTAGTATTGCCTTAATTGCCTTAATACTAACTACTTACTTAAGTGGTAAGCAGATATATAGTATATATATCCCGTAGTGCCATGATACTATGGGAAGTGTATTTTTTGCTTGATGGCTCTGAATTATAAATATCAAGTGGATGTAGAACATACACATATCAAATATATGTAATAGGAATGAGAGCTGGATGATTTATAAACTTAATAGCCTTTAATATCAGGTGAGTTGATGATGTTCCCTATTTTTGTAAAGTTAATAAACGTGAGTTACCAGACTTCTTCTAAGCCTTTAATGTCAGGTGAGTTGATGATGTTCCCTATTTTTCCTAAAAATAAAATTATTCCCGTCTTTTACAGAAAGGAAAAGTGTCTCTCCTGCAAAACAATCATCATTAAATAATTTCTACATTTTCTTGAGAATCAATGATCTCTTTCTCCCAGGTCAGATAAACCTATTCTGGCTATTTGATATGCATCAGTACTATGCTAAGTACTAGTGTTTTGTGTTTCTTCCTGCCAGAGATGTCAGTATCCAGGAATGCAAGTGAAGCACTTCCAAAACAACCTTCAAAAAAAACAAGCAAGCAACCAACCAACCAACTGAAAAACCAAAACCAGCAAGAAAGGAGAACTACTAACTGTATATTTTTTCTTTTGACATTACAGAATAGTACAGTTTTAAGAGAAGGAGTAATTACTGGAGATTTTTGCCCCTACAGGGCTTTCTTTGTTTCTCAGTAACAGCTGTTTGGCAACAACAGTTGTAAAAACTGTCAGCAGTTTACAAATTAATGTTTTTTGACTGCTTTGCAAACAACCCCTTTCATTTTATTCATGAATCTTCCCAACATATAGCTTTGAGGTACAGATGACAGAAAAGCAAACAACAAAAAATCAAGGTCTTCTTTCCTAGTTTTGTGATTAATTTTAAAATATAATGACATGAAAGCCGTCATCTTGTACACAAAAATCCTAAAATCCTAAAGTTTCTAAAAGCCTGGAAATATTTTAGATACCAAATGTTTTAGATACCAAAACTGCTAATAGTGTCTGGTGCTTTTCATTGTATGGATAACAGCTGTCATGTGGGGCAGTAGGAACAACATGAAGTGCTCTTTTTAAGCATGACCACACAGTTGAGGAAAGCAGCTGATAGCATATGCACTGAAGATGCAGCTTACAATTCATGACTTTTTATTTGAGCCTTTGCCCTGATATGTTTTTGACTACTCTGTTCAAAAAGCAGCTCTACTCAACATTAATTTTGATTCTGAACTTAATGAGTTGTATTGGGATGTATGAGACTCACAGAATAACCTAGATGAGAAGAAGGATGAGTAAAGTCACCATAAGTCTTTTCTCAAGTCTGCAAGAAGATATTTTCTTAGTGCTGTATCTTGGTGTTTTTCATGTCTTAACTTACACTACTTATCAGTGTAGTGAATAAACTTTACTTACCCTATCCTCAGCTCACAGGTGCAATACTATTTTCTAAAATACGTGGTTGACTTTTAACCAGTCTAAAGGAAAAAAATGCAAAGCACCTTCACAATGATCACCATCTAATTGTACCTAAATAAAGTGATTAAATTTTAAGTTAATCTGACAGTAAAATTTACCATTTAAATGTAAATCTTGTCAAGAAAGTAATTCAGAATTACCTTTCACTTCACATGTTCTTTTCTAATATCAGTGTATTTTCTAAAGTAAAGTTTTCAGAGGTTGATAGATAGGCTCACAGGACTGTGATCATGAGTGGCATAAGTATAATAGTGTTGGCTTTTGTGAATTAAGAAATTAAAAGTTTAAAACATAAATGCTAAATAGCTTAAACACAACATTTTTGCAATTAACTATTAGTTGTTATTAATGCATTTCAAAAGCAGAAGTATTAAAGAAAACAGTTCTGCATTTATTGGGTGAAGGTATTTCTAGGTTTTGTCTGTTTATTTATGTTTTTTGAAATATGGCAGTTCAGATATGTCCATTCCATGCCTTTTTCCTTCCATTATAAGCAACTCTTTGTAGCTATCCAGATAAGAAAGGCTTCAGTGAGGATAAAATACATTAGAAATTAACTTATGGAGGCGAGAACGCAATTGGGATGATTGTACATCATCCCAGATTTTCTAGGAGTACTGAAAAACAGTCTTGTCAAATAAAATTTTGAATTTGAAGATCTTGTGTTGTATGCCAAGTTAGACTTACATTATTATTGCGAGCTAAAATTTAGCAAAGTCCTCCATGCTACAGTCCAACAAAATCTGTCTGTCATTCTTCTTCTGTGTAATTCAAGCTACAGTTTGCATAACTTGTCAGTTATGTCTTCACTTCATGTTCCATAATGTTCTTTCATTAAAAATATTCACATATATGCAACTAAGAAGGAGCTTCTGTGCCTTCGTGAATGCTGTTATGAGAGAGGCATGAGAGCTCATCATTATGGTTAATGGAAGTGTTGAGTACTTCAGTTTGAAGGTTTCCTGTCAACCAGTCAAAACCAAACTAGAAAGTAACATTGAAGTCAGTGATGCAGTCATCAACAAAGTGATGTCAGTCTGTACTAGATATAACTTCTCTTTTTCCCCTCTAGTTTAATAGTAATCTTGGCATGTGTATTGACATACAGCACAATAAAATTTTAGAGAGTTTTTCCCATATCCTATATTTCAAAAACATATTTGAACTGTTCAGGAAGCCTAAATCCTACATATTACTAGACTTAGCAGTTAAAGCCTTTTATGGAAGTGCTGGAGAGAGTATAATCCTCTGTTTTTACTCATATGCTGGCAGTACAATGTTACTAAGTGTAATAACTATTTTACAGATAAACTTGTCATCCTTATTCTAAAAAGGACAAAAAAGGTGCAAATAAAAAATCTGAAATATTCAGGAAAGCTTTGTATTTGATCTTATCTACAACAGCTGTCTCCATACTGCAGAAAGTCAGGCTAGTTAAAAATGATGGCCTCTGCTGTATCATGTAATGAATAAGAAATTTTATTGATAGCAGTAAAACCTATGTTGTCTAGTACTATTTCACACAAGGCTAATAACTGTTCTATGGTAGCTGTAGATACACTTTAATGTACACATGCATTATTCTGAGTACTTCTTGGCAGTGTAGTTCTTTTATATTAAGAATTATCATTAAAATACAGGTTTAAGTGTTACAGAGAAATGAGACCGTTTCTGTAGACTTACCTAAAAATTTTGGGGGGAAAAACTGCCCTGCAGAAGCAGGAGGAAGAGAGTAGATGAGAAGACATTTCTATGGCATTACTTACCTGTGAAAAAGAACTAGCACAATCAACTAGCTTGTAATCCTGAAGAGAATGACAGAAAGAGTTCTACACATAAAAACATCATATATATTGGCGAGAGATGTGTAGTCATATGGGTCATGGCATCAAATGGAAATAAACTCTAAATGTAAAAAGCATCTGGGGACTTCTGCACATGGAAAGCAGAATATTAAATAGCTGTTTCTTGCTACATATATACCCTTCATGCTAATGTAAAAAGTTTCTCCTAAGAAGCTGCTTATTGTAAGCACGCGGAAGTATGTTCCTGCTGTCTTTATCCTGCTACCTTTCTCTTATCTTGGAGATCTTTCCTCCATCATATATAGTATTATGGGAGCAGCTCTGCTGGTGAGAGGTGAAGTGGTTATTTGGTATACTTCCAATATTTTGAAAAGTAAGTCCTTTCCTAATGGAAAAGAAATCGGAATCTAATAATCTAGTAAAACATATGCTTCAAGTTGAAGATAGCTTTGCACAATGCATTCTTTGACATTCTCTAGCGTGCATCAGCCACATCAGAGGTGTCAAGTTACATCTGGTCTAAGACTGAGGTTTAGCACATCTAGAAACAGAATAAATTTGCTCACTATGGAGTGTGTTTTTATAGACTGAAGCAGCAGCTGTAACCTGTGAGGAGCTCCTGTGCAGGGCCACTAGTTGGACTCAGTGATCCTGGTGGGTCTCTTTAAGTGAGGATATTCTACAGTTCTAGGGAGTTTCTAGTTTTAGGGAGTCTCCCTAGTTTCTAGGGAGTATTTCATAGCGAGATTTGTTCAGAGACTGGATTAAAGGAGCATTATATTTAGAGATGTTACTAGATTTATTTGCATGAGAAAAACGCAGGGTGAAGAGCAATGAAAGGCATTGAATATTCATTGCTTATGCTCTCATATTTCTATATAATTAACACTCTTTCTGCATTTTTAATAGAAAAAACACCTGTTAAATTTGATAAAACATATGAACATTTATTTTATATCTTACTGTGATTGTTAGCTTTCCTGAGGCAATCCAGAAGCATGTTTGGGCCACTATGTGTGTTCTCTTGCTGAACTTTCTTTTTATCACCAAAGGCAGCAAAGAATTATTATTTTAGATTTTAAAATGAAAAAACTTGAATACATTCAAATGCATTCAGAACAAATTCTACTAATGTGTTGCTAGATGGCTGTTTTCTGCTTTATCCATGTGCATCAGTCTTTTCAAGAGAAAGGTCAGGGTCTTGTATGTGAAAAGGATATTATATGTAAATATAATAATTTATTGTTAGTATAATTTAAATTGTAAGTACTGTAGAACAAGTTGAATTAGACCAGAATTGGTTATTAAAGGACCAATATAAACCACAAGCCCAAATGTTGTTGCACTGAAAATTCTTAAAGATAATCATCATACAGTTAAATCTTTTACAAAACCACTTCCTGGTATTTACCCCTTTTTCTGGTGTTGTGTTCATATTTTCAGTGCTCCTTTGGGGTCTTGCAGTAGATGGCTTCAGTCTGATAGTACAGGCTGTAACAGCAAATTCTAATAACCTTAAGTCTGAGAAATGCAGTGCTCATGTTGACTGCTCTTCCTCCCTCTAGGATCCACCTGGAGTAATTTTTATGTCTGCTAGTACAGTTTACACTTGGCTGTTTCTTCAACAGTGTGGAGGTTGATGTTACATGTGATTTTATTGCATACTATGCCTTTTGTCTATGCCAGATGCTTTTCCGTCTTCCCTTTGTTGCCCAGCATTTTAACTGAGCATCGGAGCATTGGAGAGCTAGTGCCAGGCTGGGCCTCTTTTTGGCAGTCCCATGGTGCTCATTTGCACAATGTCTCCACTTCTCAAAGCCTCTTCTGTCATACCTTCTCTCTATGAATAGCAGTGCATTAGGGTAATAAATACCTCATTCTGCCCACAGTAGCCTCTTGCTATGACTGTAAAAACTGCAGCTGTAACGTCCAGAAGGTAACTAAAGGTGACCCAAGTTTGTGATAGCCACGTGTCAGAAGCAAAGTTTATGTTAAGAGAAAGAATCTGCAGACATGTTTAGGCAGAGAAAGCCTCAGTGCTGAAGCCTTCCGAACCATATTGGAGTGCTGTTATTAGCAGAACCTTATACATCACTGTACTACAATATTCATACATTTCCATTTTATGTTGCCTCTCAATCAATACATTTACTTCAAAGGCATTGTATGAAATAAATAAGTATAAGGACTTGTAAGGAAATAAGTAAGTATAAAAAACATGTTTACTAACAGGTGTTACTTTTATTAAACATGTATAGCTAAAATTCCCTGTCACAAAGTCATGTTAGATCCTGACCATTCTCCTGAAAGGATGAAAGTCTTCAAATTAAGTTGAAAACATTAATCTGGGAAAGTATCAATAGGATCCATTAGAACGAAACATACTTTACCATTTTTTCTAACCCATTGTGCTAGGAAGAGGTGTCTCTGCATAGATGAGAGTGCGTGTAATATACTTTCCAGGGACTCTTAAAAAGAAAAGTCAGATCTGTGTCCTATCATAGCAAAGTAAACAAGGACTGGAGGACTAAAATGTAAAAAATTCAGGCTTAGAGTCAGTCACTCTTCTTCCCTCACTAAAACCATTCTTGTAAGGGATAATATTACTGTTGTTTACTATCACCAAAGATGGAAAGTGAACACTTTAAAAAAGACGCAAACACGTGGCACAGATAGTGAGCGGGCTGTCCTGGATGCCGCTCTCCGGACGGGTGGGTGCGCTGGCCGCAGGGTGCGCGCTGGACCGCGCTCTGGCACTGCTGCTGCTGCCACACACACACTCAGCAGAGGCAGTGCCTGACCTGCTGTGCCCCTGCCTGCCTCTCTGGGCACCTCTGCAGCTACCTCTGCTTTGTGGTACCAAGCTGCTCCTTTCAAGGGCTTTCAAAAACTCTGTTTCAGATGTTACATGGGGAGAAATTGAATTTTCTCCCATTTTTCTCACCATACCTAATGTCTTAATTTTTATGAGCAGAGTTTTTTTGAAAGAAAACGCCTCAGGTGGCTTATCCCTTGCCCATTTAGCGGAGTGTGGACATGTATCTGAGCTGAACAGGGATGGGATTACTTACATTTTTAAAGAAGAATTCATGTGTTTGTGTTAAGATTCAGATGCTAAGCCAACAATGTTCCAATTGTTATTACTGCATCTCTTTTATACCAGATTTTAAACCTTTATCTCCAGGAAGTTTGTAAAAATAGCTTCTCTACTGGCATTGAGATTTTATAGTTCTCATTTTAACATTACTTTTAATCAAATTGATGAGCCATAACTGAATATTACATACTGGATTGCTAGCTTACATGCTTATCTTTTAAATGGTGATAATCCATCCAGTGGTTTTCATTAAAAATACTGCTACTTTTTAGATAATTTAATATGCGCCATATAATGGCTTTATTTTTGTTGTCTTTGCAAATGTACATCAATGAAAAAAGAAACAAGCATCATATATATGCAAAATTTATTTTTCAGGATTTTTTCTTTTTTCATCTCTCAATATATGCAGCCTTTGGATTAGCTTGAAGTAACCATTAATTAAATATAATTTTGTTTCTTACAAATATTTTTAAGGTATTAAGTGAAATATTATTTATTAATGGAACAAAGGAAAAATACGGTGTTGGTGTATGTATAACCTATGTTATGAAAACACAGGTTTATAACACAGTGCATAGATGTGATGGTTTGCATACCAGAATATTTATTTCACATAGTTCAAATTACGAAGATGCAAAATATAGCTCTTGTTTAAACTGCATGAAAATCTACCATATCAGGGTGTGACTGACAGCCACGTGCTTCTAAATTGGTGTTGTTTGAAAGATGACCCGAATGCTAAGATTTTTCTTGACCATCTGCAACAAAATGAAAACCATGTGTCACATGCTATGGCGCAGATGCTGATAAAATAAAACTGTGTTTCACCATCTTCCACACTTTACTAAATTTTGGATTTCATAGTTCAGGTTAGTCGAGTTAAATTAGAAACTGAGTTACAGTATAAATATAGAAGTGTTTTGAGTGTGTCCAGTGAGGTTTTGGCAGTGGGTAGCAAGAAAAGACCAATGCCAGACACAGCTGGCTCCAGCTAGCTCTGCAAAAATCTGCCACAGGACACAGCTGAGCCTGTCAGTAAAGCTGCTGGTGTCTCTTGTGAATGCATATTTAAGGAAAAAGGAAAATACTAGAAAAGCAAAGGAGGAGGGAACAAAGGCAGAGTGGGAAACCACACAGGGAACATCTAGGGTAGAAGAGGAGGAGCTCCATGGCAGAGCAGAGGTCTACGGTGGTGCTTTTAGGGAGAGAAAGAGAGATAGTGTTTTAATTTTTGGGTTTGATGCTCACTATGCAGCACTGTTTTAATCAGCATGAAATTTCCTTAATTTTTATTAGGTCTGTTTTGCCCACTAGAGAAGCTGTTGAGCAATTGCCCTGGTTTTAGTTTGACCCAGCTCATCCAGCCTGTTTTCTCCCCATGTCCTGAGTGACGAGGAAGGACTGTGAGGGAGCAAGTGACTGGATGGCAGTTCAGCTCTTTGCCAAAGTTAACCTACCACAAGACAGTTAAGTGAGCTAGTGCATGTCTCATAAAATATCCTTGACAGTATAAGTCTTGCTTGTGTTGGAGTTTGGTGCTGAATTGGGAGTAAGTTCTTGAAGACAGCAGAAGTACACCAGCTGAGGCAAATACTGAGAACAGAGTCATGTCCAAGCGTGTGGTTATCTTTATCATAGCAATTGTGGAGAAGAAAACAAATAGCCTAATCATTGAAAGGATTCTTGTTCAGTAGGCTATAATTTTCATCGGACCTTTCGGAAAATAGTACAGTTTGTACAGTCTTCTAACTACAAGCAGATTTAGGTAGAGTATATGCCTTACTGTAGCATATATGAAAGCTATGAACAGAGTCCTCTTGATGTAAGCACAGAACTTGTCTAGCACTGAACAAAGATTTGTGTGCTGCCCCCTTCACTCTTCCCTACCATCTGTCTTGGGTGTGTCTTCTCAGTGTCTGCTAACAAGATGTTAAATCAGACTTAAATGATTTTTTTATCAAATATATTAATGACAAATATTAAAAATTATACTGAGAAATAAAACCTCTTCAGGAGATTTTCTCGGCCACTCATAACTGAATAAAGATACTATTTCATTAGCAGCTGATTTTCAGCAGTAGATACTTAAATGTGACTCAAGCAACTCTCCACATAAATGAAAGATAGTAGGTTACCAGAGAGTAAATTAGAGTATTAAATGACTTGGACTAGCCTTGCTGACTTTGCTGAAATTCATCTCTTTTTTTATTGAAAAAATTAAAAGCACAGTATTAAAGTTACCACAGTGAGGAAACTTTATGTTCACTTCAGACCAGTTTTAGTCTGTGTCTCTCTGTCTATCTGTCTATCTATCTGTCTATGTCCAATGCATTTAAATGCATTTAAATTAAAGTGTTACATTCTTTGGACTTCTCACACCTTGCTCTTCCATGCAATATTGACTATCTATTGACTATCTGATTCAATCAGGAAGTCTCTGGAAAGGTTGGGCATTTCTCAAAAATACTTTTAGAATTTTTAAAACCAACATTTTAATTTACAAGTTTTATGGTTTTGTTACTTTATTAAAATTGTATTACAATGTGGTGACCTATGCAGTTTTCTTTTTTGTATCTTCAAAAGCTTGAAAATAACTTCTCTGAACTAAAAACTGAATTTTGCAGGGATTCATGAACTTCCCAAATTTTTTCCTTCTGTTTACGTTAAATTGTACATGTATTCGCAGAATTCTGAAAGCTTTGACACCTATGAAGACGGAGTTGGTCTCTTTGAAGTGTTACAGCCTTTCAATGGGAATTAATATTCTCAAATTTCTCTTAGACTTTGGTGGTTGTATACACCATTAAGAAAATACATTCCCATGTTCTCCTTTAGAGATTTCATGTGTATGAGGTTTCTGGGTTGGTCATCTGATATTTCATTATAGTTTCCTTCATCAAAAATAATAGAACTTTTGTAGGAAACAAAGCTCATAAATAAATTTACAGGATATACATTTGTGAATAATTTATGCTAGTATTCCTGCATTCACTTCAGTGTTAGATGTCAATGAAAAATTGAGTTGAGCTTGTTTTAATTGGTAGTTTATTGATAGGATTTAATAATTTTAAATAATTGTTAATAATTTAATTGTTAATAATTTAATTATTTTATATTTCTTTAAAGGTATATGAGTTGAGGCTTTGTGTATGTGTGTGTGTTAAAGCCATGGTTGACTACCTATTCCCATTTACTTTAGCAAACCAGTTTCCAGATCAATGATCAGTCATTTGTTGCTTCTCTCTCTGAGAACAAAACTGGTTTTCAGCAACTCAGGTCACATCCAATAGTAGGAACAAATCTACAGAAACAAAATCACTAAGGAAGGGGTAAAAAATGGTGGGTAGTCAGGGTCTTCACCTTGTTCTGACATTGTAGTGTGAGAAGAGAGATGGTTGTGTTTGAGTAGGAGGTTGATAATGTTTATTATCCCTGTTGTTTATTATGTGGAGTTAACCTCTAGCAGCGTGACTGACACAGGCAACACCTCAGTAGCTGTGCAGTTGCTCTGTTTGCCATATGAACACAGTTATTTCCTTAAATTGGTTACACACCCCCCTATAAAGACCTCCTGTAACATCTTTGAAAGCAATTTTGTCAAAGTGATGCTAGTCAGAGTATTTCTACTTTCATGTTGTTACTTCTCTATCACTCTGTCTTCTGTATATAGGAAAAAAATAATCTTGTTTTTTTAAAAATTAGAGTCTAAGGGGGTTTTGAAAACAGAAATCAATCTGCATGTAAGTGGCTCTGCCTGCATGAAAGAGTTTGGTATATTAAGAATCAATTATAATAGCCTTTTGATGAAACAAAGTGTAGGTCATCAGTGTACTATAGCTCGAAGGGAGCTTCTTTCTAGCATACATGAAAAGTGCCTAATCCAGACCTGCAGTACTGAAATGGCATCTTGTGTGAGTCAAGGTCTGAGATCTTTCTGTGTTTGTCACCTGATGCAAAAGTAGTTCAGGTAATTAATGTATAATGAGCTGACAGGGTGTGCTTGCAGCCCAGAGAGCCACACATGTCCTGGGCTGCTTCCAGAGCAGGGTGGGCAGCAGGGCCAGGGAGGGGATTCTGCCCCTCTGCTCTGCTCTGCTGAGACCCCACCTGCAGGGCTGCAGCAGCTCAGAAGGAACCTGTTAGACCAAGTCAAGAGAAGGGCATGAGGTTGATAAGAGGGCTGGAGCATTTCCTTATGAGGACAGACTGAGGAGGTTTGGTCTGTTCTGCCTGGAGAAGAGAAAGTTGCATGGAGACCTCACAGCAACTTCCAGGACTTGAAGGGGGCCAGCAGGGAATGTGAAGAGGGACTCTTCATAAGGAACTGCAGTGATAGGACTTGTGGGAATGGCTTCAAATAGAAAGAGGGAAAATTTAGATTGATATTAGGAAGAAATTCTTTACTGTGAGAGTGGTGAGGCATTGAAAGCGGGTCTACTGGAGGTTATGGACTCCCCAACCCCAGCAGTGTTCAAACCTAGGTTGGATGGAACTTCAGGCAAAGTGGTCTGAATGTGTCCCTTCTCATGACAGGGGGATTGAGACTAGATGATCTTTGCAGTCCATTCCATACCCTTAACATTCTGTGATTCTAAGATAATGGAAAAGAACTTAAAAATATTATGAATTCATTTACATATTACTTTTACTTTAGTAATTATTCATTCATTCAGACAAGAGACTTAAATTGTGATTGGATAGACTGCTAAATGTTTACAAATTATTTATTTTAATAAGACACTTCTTGCATCTGAAACACTGTATAAACAATATTTCCACTTCCAGATTGCCTCCCTCATTTACATTTGCTATGGAATAGAACTGCTGGAGTGAAACTGGTGCAGAAGGGACTGTGGAATTATTAGCTTCAACACCTGTTGGGGGGTGCTGTCAGTCAAAATGTGGAGAGGAAAAGATAACTGGTTGTATTTTAGAAACAAAAAATATTTTATCTCATTAGAAACAGAAAAGTTTCTAGTTGCAAAGTTATCATGCAAAGGCAGTACTGTTAATTATTGTTAATTAAATTAAGAGGAAAGTAGACTATAATGCTCATTAGCTAAATAAATTTCTGGAAAATGTAAAGAATTATACAGTTCCTGTTAATGGCATTTTTCAATTAAATTAGTGTGTATTGACTCACTTTGGATGCATTTAAATTCTGTCATCCTAAATTAGTTTTCAGAAAATATTTTGGACACATTTATTTCATCAAAAGTTGTCAGTTGAAGGAACAGCACTTAAGATTGTAGTCAGGGTCCTCCAGAGCTGCATGCCTTTTATGCTGCACCATAGTGTGGAATTCACATTATTTCTAGATTATTGTTTGAGTTCTTTACTTTCATTATATATTCTAGAAATGGTTGCCTTGCAACTGATTTAAACTCTGGCCTTGAAGGGTGGTGAAAATGAATTGACACATGAAAAACCAAATCCAGAATAGTTTTCCTGAGTGCTATTTGCAGTGAGTAAAATCCAAAAGATTTGGTGAAAGCTTCTTGTTATGGGAAAATTAAATTTGCCCTAAGGCCCTTGTACAAGAAGGTCATCATCATTCATTGAAGGGCACAGCATGGTTCTGTAACGTTGTGAAGAATGCCTTAGCACTGTTGCTACAATATGTATCAGGAAAAGCATATTTAAAGAATAAAGAATTAGAATGTTTAAAATTATTTTGAATAATGGAAATACCAAAGTCAGCTAATACAATATCTTGATTTTGCTCATTGGGATTTAATCACAGTAATAAAAAATTACCATTAAATGCTTGGCATAAATAAAGTGTAGCAAAAATAATGGCCTTGTAACATAAAGTAGGCACAGCTGATTATAGTCTAGAAGCTATAAGTGAGTCCAGTTGGTTTTCATTATTTAGATGCCTGCTGAAAATGTTTTATTTATAAACAGTAAAACAGATTACTTAAATGCACTCTGAGACCAATTCACATCAGTGAGAAACATGAGTGTATCATCCTGTTCTGACCTTCTGATTTCTTAAGAGATTCAGAAATAATCCAGAATTCTGAGGCTAAAGTTCAGCTGCATCATTAGTGTTTTATTTTGCCCTGCAGTTTACCTTAGGAAGTAGCTAAAGCACAGACCAAAAACTGATAAAAAATAGCATGTAAATTCATTTTGACATAAAATAAAACCCTGTTCATAAATATATATCTGAATCTGGTAAATTTTAACTTGTACTTTGGCAGAACAAAACCATCTCTGTCTAGATACAATAAAGACATTTAGGTATCCAGCATCCCACCATCAAGTATATAAATGTATTATTTGCATGTTTGAGGTGGGCTGTCCAATATAACAGCAGTGAAGGCATGGTAATGTTATGGCATTATATCCTGCTGAAATATTTGGGTGAAGCGCCATAATACTGAGGATTGAACATGCATGTGTCATAATGTGATCTGCGCATTTACAGAATTTGGCTCTTTATTTGTTTGCATTTTGGGGTTTTTTGGTGTCATGATTTAACCCCAGCCAGCATTTGAGCCCCACACAGCTGCCCACTCATTCCCCCACTAGTGGGATAGGTTAGAGAAATGGAAGAGTGAAAATGAAAAGCTATACCTGTACTGGGACCAAGACAGTTTAATAAGAAAAGCGAAAACCTTGTGCATAAACAAAACAAAGCAAGACATTAATTCCCCTTCCAGTGGGTAGGCAGGTGTTCTTCCATCCTCAAAAAGGACTCTGTCATGTGTAATGGTGCCTTAGGAAGACAAACACAATTACTCCCAAGATCATACCTCTTCCTTTGTCACCCAGAAGCTTTATGTACTGAGCATGAATGCCACATGGTCTGGAACATCCCTGTGGTCAGTTGGAGTCAGTTGTCCTTAAAGGCTGTGTCTCCTCCCAACTTCTTGTGCACGCCCCATCTCCTCACTGGTGGAGCAGTACAAGAAGCAGGCATTGACACTATGCAAGCACTGCTCAGTAATAACAAAAACATCTCTCTATTATCAATTTTGTTTTCAGCAAAAATCAAAACCACATCTGTATACCAGCTACCTTGAAGAAAATCAAGTCTATCCTAGTCAAAAGCAGGTGTTGCTGAGGTTCCCCCCTCTCCACCCTTTTTCTTTTTCTTTTTTTTTTTAAAGGGAAGGCTATCTTAGCTTGCTTTTTTGACACTGGACTGTTCACAGGTTTTTCCCTCTTAATTTTACTTCAGCAGTACAGTGTGGGATTTTATTATATATGGATGTAAATAATGAAGCATACAGTTAGTTATGTGGGTAATTGGCATCCTCATATTCCTATCTTTGCACTAGAAGATAAGTTGCTTTAGTGGAGTATCAGCAGCAAGGACTAAGAGGACAGGCTGTGAGGAAATAATGCCATGATCTAATTCAACTTTTTTCTGAATAGGTCTGTTATGTAATCTGATGCGCAGTGTTGTATTTTTACCTTGATCTTTTTCCAGGAAATTTTTAGAAGGTAAAAATGATTATATGGTCAGTAGTGATGTTGTCATTGTAAATCTATGCTCAGAAGCTCTTGGTTTCATTTTCTCTTAACCTTAGATTATAAGAAGGGCATGAACACTGAAACATGTTTAGCTAAAACCCCAGGACAGTATTTTTAATAAATGCACATGGTATGACTGTTATTTCTTAAAATAGCTACGCTGTATTTTGAAGAACCTGTGCCAGGCACTTCCCACATACTTCATTCATGTGAAGAGTGCACCCTGCTTGAAGTTTACAGTTCTAATACTGGAGGAAATTTCTTGACATAAAGGAGGGTTTTGTTAGATAGAATAATTAGGATAAAGAAAGAAAATATTAAGTACCTGAGTCTGTAATAGTAGAGTAGCTAACACTCTTAACAGAGTTTTTTTTTTGTCATTCCTTCTACCATTCCTGTGGTCTCGTGGTTGAATTGAAATCCACTGTTAATTTATATTTGTTAAAAAAAATGTTTATGATATTATTAAACCATGTTTGATAGTAAGTGATAATTTACATATTTACATGCTGATTCCATTATTTGATTTCATGATGTTTTTTGTATGTGTGGTTGTTACTTTTTAAAGGCTCTATTGTTTGCTTGTTATCTTGGCAGAGATCTTGGGGGAGCATGAACAGAAAAGTCTATGAAGTAAAGTTCACTAATGACAAATAAACATAGCTTGTACAACTTTAGTCATAAACACCAAATGGGTTTATGGCTTAAGGTAAAGATTGATAAATGGAATATGCTAAATAAAATCCTGAATAGGAACACTTGCCCAATATCTGTAGGCTATCTGTGAAACAGAAAAGTTAAAGCTTCATACTTTTATGCATTAGCCTGTGGAAACAATTTCACTTCTGAAATGCTTCAAGAACATTTGAGTATAATGGGCTTTGTACTGCCTGCCTTGGCTGTACCCTGTAGAGAGCACTCAGCCCATTCAGCTTGAACTCCATTTTATCTAGCTCTCATCCATTAATTTTATCCTGACCTTGGGCATAAAATATATGCAGTTTTTATGCTCCGTGCTTTTTGTGGAGAAAGAGGAATAGCATTACCCATCGATCACCATTATGAATGATATAGCTTAAAACAAACACAGGTCAGAGACAGATATGTTAAGAGCAGTTTTGTATTGATTCTATCACAACACTGAGTTAAAGGGGAAAAAAAAACCACATCAGAGCATAAATGATGAAAAGAGATTTGGAAAACAACAACAGCTATGAAGTAACCTTAAGAGCTTTACTTTAGGGTTGTTATTGGCAAAAAAAAAATTGTAGCTATTATTAATACAATCTACTGCTATCTAATATATTTATTGTCACAGCTTAGAGTCTGCAGTGTACTACAGCAATATGGTCTGTGTGTTTTACTGCTGCATTTTTTCCTGGTGAAAGCTTTTTTGTTGAAAGAACCTTACACTGATTAGATCCTTTAATCTATATTTAGGTCTGAATTATTTAGGTTTGAATCTATATTTAGGTGCTGAAATATTTATACCATACTTTTTGCTATAGGCACTTTTTATTTGTTTGTTATTTCAATCCACTTGCAGAACTCTGTCTTTTACTTTTACTACAACAAAATCGTATGTCTTAAGATCTGTGACACTGGTACTAATAGTAGAAATTTTAACAAGCCTGCCTCTATCACAGAATGCATCTCTACTGTAATGTACATGGAGAAAAAGATACCCACCTTTGTCAATGGATTTCCATTGAGGAAATAATGACTTAAATAATACTATTGATGGAGGAGAATTGTTTTACACTGTGAGGCTTCATTTGGAAAGAAGAAAACTTAGGAACTTAGAGCTTTAAGTGAAAAGATATTATGAAACAGCTTATTAAAGGAAAAGGCTAAAAAATGTGGAATTTGATGAATCTATGATAATGCCTTTATAGACTGTTTACTTACTAAAGTAAAAACATGGAACTCTTAAGTCAGAGACGGATATTCGTAACAACCTTCCTTTGCCAGAGGTCAAAGTTTTGTTTTCAGTTTTCTAAGCAGTTTTCTCATGTAAAACTCTTGAGTGTTCAGAATTAATTGAGTGATTCTTTGGCATTGCCATCCTCAATTCCTAGATTTTGGCCCATGATTTTTGTGGTGTTTTTTCAGTTTATAAATTGGTGCTTTCTGTTCCTGATTATGAAGGTTTAGAGGCAGAGAGGCTCTATTAATACAGTAGTTTTTGTGAGGACTAGAGGTTATGAAAAAGTTTTTTTTCTGTTCAGCTGTGGGTCACCTGGTCAGAGGAACTGCTAGTCCTGAATGTTCTTGGTGCTGGAGGCTGTCTTACCTGTACTTGCATTGTCTAGAGAATTTACATCTATATAATGAAGCAGTCATCTGTTGGTGATACTTTGTCTATTAAAAATTAATTTAGCTGTGTCTGTTTCAGTGCTAACTTGGATAGTAGTTGAAAGCCTTCCCATTAAGTTTCCCTATTACCAATTTCCTACTGTAGGAAAATATACAGTTGGTAAAAAAGTGGAAAACTTTAAGGTTAGGGGGGCTTTTTTTCCCTGTAGCTTACTGTTACATTATGCTGGTAATAAAAATTACATGTTTCTTTATACCCTCAGGTCTTGTATAAGTATTCACATATGGGCCTTCATTCATTATTGTCTGTGGAATGTTTAAAATTTGCGGTGGAACCTGAACTAATAATCATAATATTGCACTAGGTCAGTGACCCTGTCATTTAATATTTCTTTTGGTCAATTTGTGATATAAAACAAAGTTAGGAAAATCAATTATTTAAATATACTGGTGTATACTACAGATGAAAGATGGTGTCTTTTTTCCTCTGGACTTTTTTCTTGTTAGGACTATTTTATCACACACAAAGCAGTTTTTCAAAAGCAAGGTATTCCACAAATGCAGGAATTACTCTGAAAAGGCCATTATGCTTAACAATTCTTTATTTATAGAAATTTCATGAGATTGTATTTTTAATAAAACCAGAATTTTTAATGTAAATTATTTGGTATTTGTTATATGAATAAGCCCCAGGAAATTCAGAGATTAATTTGGCAGGTGGCCTTCATCTCATTAGTTTTTTCTTTAAGGAGCTATACTACCTACTTGGTTACTTTTATTAAGCAGCTGTGAATGACAATAAAATTTTATTGTACGTGACCTATGTTCTTGAGCCATCTTTTAGTAATGCACTATTGCTACTGTTTACTTAAAAAAAAAATCTTTCACATGTTTAGAACAATATACCATCATTGATTAACAGCATCTTTATAAAATAGGATCAGGAATAATACATGTTCCTACATGGAGAAGTAGAAAAGGCAGTATACAGTTGTACAGTGAATCAATTGCAGATCCAGAGAGTCAGTTCTCCTGAGGCCATAGGTTTTAAAGCCATGAGGGACTAGTAAGACTATTTAGTCTGGCCTCATGTATAATAGAGGTCACAGGATTTCCCTGAATTAGGTCCTACTTCATTGTCTTATGCTTTTGAGTAAAAGTATCAGCTGGGTTTTGAATTTGCGGTCTGAAATGCCTGGTGCTGTTCCATGGGAATGTTCAGACTTCCTAGCTAAGACTTGATCATGTATTTGCTTTCAGCCAGGATTTATACAGACTTCAGCAGAAATTGAGTTTCCACAGGGATATGTGTCCACCTCCTTTAGGGTTATGTGGAGACAATATTTGAAGCCAGAACTGGGCCATGAAAGAATTGAAATGTTCAGATGAAATCTGAACTGCTCAGGTTACAGAAAAAATACTGTACTCTACATTGCTCAGTAACTGTGTTAGCGTTCAGGAACGCATAATCATGGAATGAATATATGCAGGTGCTATTATTGAAGAGCTCTGGGTGTCAGGGGTACAGACCCAAATCTGACTCCGCCTTGGGTTTGGGATGAACATGTTTTTATATTCTATCGTTATATAACTTACATATTAATTATTTAACTTACATTGTTGTATTGCATACATTGATTTCATCCAAGCATATGTTTCTCGTGATCCCCCCCAAACCCTTGACTACAGTTTATCATGATTCTTCTTACAACTGAACAGTAATTATATCTAAACAATCATCACATCTGACAGTTCTATCATTTGTCATGTACTGGTTACACAGGTGCATTTTCACATGATCTGGCAAACACAAGGCCTATTGTTTCCCAGGGCCTACTTTTAACATTTTCCCAGGGCCTACTAAGCCTAGCTTTCTTTCTAACTCCCCGAATTTTCTATGATTTTAAAATCTTTTACTATCAACTGCTTCATCTCTTCTAAATCTTCAGCCACTACTTTCTAGAGCACAGTTTACCTGTTCACCCACTATCAGCTTCTATGTGCCACTTGTGCTATCAGTCCTTTTTTCTCCTGGAGATCCCTGTCTGGGAATTCAAGCCAGATTTCTGAAAGAGCACAGATCAGAAAGAGAAAAAGACACCCCTCACAGGTTTTATGCACACTTGTTTCATGTGCAGCTGAATCTTGCCACTGTATTTAGCTCCTTCACAGTGAATGGGATCAATAAAGTATTTTTTTGAACGATGAACGGTCATGGATGTGCTGCATTTTATGTAAAGAAAATAATTATGCATAGTACTCTGGTTTGTGTAAAATAAACTTGAAAAGAAATTGTTTAAATTTTCACTTGCTTTGTCAGTGACACTTTGGGAAGAAGAGAAAAAAAACCCCAAAAAACCCTGCTGCCCCTTAAAAATTAGTTTCATATTCACATCCTAAAAGATTTGAAATATAGAGGCAGATCTAATCATAGTCAGCTTTTATTCAGAAGTGTGTTGTAAAATATCTGGAATTCTGCCTGTCACACTTTGGATGTGGGTGTGGTCATAATAGAAAAATTTAAAAGAAAAAAAATGTCTGAAACTGATGACTTGTCTCTTGAGTTTAAAATTTAAATGACAGTTTTAATTGGGCTGCTAGCGCACAAAGCATTGCACATGCCATATAGAAAACCTTAAGCTCATTAAATCCTTAGGGTCTAGTATTCAATGTAGTTAAGTTGTTAATTACACAAAGTTTTCTGGTATTTGCTTTGTGTAACAGGGATGTAGAAACATACAATTAACATGAAGGAAATTATTTTAGGAAAAGTAAAGCAATGACTGTGCAGTCAGTGGGGAAAAGTGAATACAGAAACCATTGGAGATGACAAGCTTTTATCTGTGTATAGCTGGAAATGTACACCTGCATGAATATTCTTTGTACTTCTTGTATGGAGTCTAAGTTCTGATCTGGGTACCTCCCCTGGCAGGCAGACCTTAAGGGATGCTTGTTCTCTGGATCTCTGCATCAGCCACACACATGACTGAATACAAAATCTCAGGTGTTCCCTCACACGCACAAAAGCTTGGTTTGAAAATGCAAAGACAATACAGGTACACTTAATCTGTCATTAATATGAAGTCAGCTAGTTTGTCTAACAGACATTAATCCAAAGAGTAATCTAAAAAAAAATTTTCCTTTCTTCAAAAACTTGTAATAGTCTTCATCTCATAAATGAATACCTTTCTTTATGAACTACATCCATGGCTGAGTAAAGTCTCTATTTTATTTTGCTTTGTGGAATATCATGTTAATTAAGCAAAGCTGATCTATTTATAAATAAATGCAGTAAGAAAAAGCTTCCAGGAAATTGCAACTACAAATACTACACTACAAACTTACATTTAATTAATCTAATTATTCTTTCATTTGGTCTAATGAAATCTGTAAAGATTGCCACAAATAGACATTTTTGCCTAAGGGAAGAAAACAATAATGGGAGGGAAGAAGGAAATTTTGAATATATCCTAAAGCATGTTGTCTTTCCTATTGTGTAATTTCTATTGCTGCCTTGTAAAGGAGAATGTTTTCAGTGCTCTTAAGAATGTCTAAAATTCAGACAAAATAAATCCAGTCATCTCAACTAAACCTTTTCTGAAGGTATTCATCACTTTTCACTGATTGTTACTAAAGTTAAACAAGGCATCAGGTGATATATTACTAAGGTACAATCCCAGACCTCTAATGCAGCCTTAAAAAATAACAAAAACACCAAACCTGAGGAAAAGTTCTAATTTTATTGACATTGAATTGAAGCAAATTACTCTCGAGATATAGAAAAACCTGGTAATGAAATGAAGGGGGGAACAGATCAATTTCAAAAGCTGCTTTTTCTAATTATGGTTATTTTGGTGAGGGGGTGTGACTATTGAACTAAATGATCAACAGTTAGTTTGTGTTTTGCAGTCATATTACAGTTTCTAACAGACAGGTGTCCACTTGAAAGAAGCTGTGGTCTTGATAGAACTGTGTCAAATCCAGTTCTTGTTAGCTGTATCTCCAAGTTGATCAAATACATGCACAGTCCAAACTGCTATCTCATCCATTGCTTTCTCAGATCAGCCCTGAAGACCCATTGACAGGGAAATGTAACAAAACTCTCAATATGGAGAACACTGATGTGGGGAATGAAAAATTCCTTTTAAAGCATTAGTTTCGTACTGGCGTCTTCTTCAATGACCTAAACAACCTCTCCAATAACTTTTCAGTCTTCCAGATACTATATTGAGGTGAAGTGTATTGTCTCTCTTAAAAACTAAGAAATTAGGATGGTGAGAGTTTGTCTGTTGTTTGTTGATCAAGTCAGTGGTGAGACTGAAAATGTAAGCAAGGTTAAACAAGCAGCCTGTTCTCACCATTCCACTTAAAGGATATTAATGTTTCTTGAAGCAGATTGCTGATATGTATCTCACCAAATTATCATTTCTATGTTACAAACAATAGATATTGTTAACTCTTAGATAAATCTATCCACTCATTCCTTATTGCAGTTTTATTCCTTTGTTGCGTTACCTGTGCCCAGAAAGGTTGCTTTCTCAAAAGATACAACAAAATGGGTTTACTTCTTTATGCCGCATGAATACCATAGTCTGATTCAAAAGATACCTCCTAATAAAGAGCATAACATTAAATTAAAAATGTACAAAAATTAAATAATAAATTTGGTTGCATAGAAGTGATTAAATATGCCTGGAATAAACAGCTGGAACCAGTCAATTAAATTCAGAGGAGTTCAGTCTGATGTAATTGCCAACTCTTTATTAAGGAAGACCCTGTACTAAATAGCAGAAACTTTACTGCTCTTGAGACATCACCAGCAAAGAGAACAGACTAAGCCTTTGCAGCATTAGAACCAAAATACTTGAAAGAATGTATGTTTTTTAGCTACAGTCACTGTATGTTATGCATAAAATCAAGAGAATTATTTCATAATTCATTTCATAGAAGTTTCTAGAGCCCCAGGTCTTTGCAAAATTTAATGTGATTTTGTTTGTGTGTGGCTAAAGACATATTGAGGGGACTTCAGTTTGGTTCCCCTCTGTTAATCATCACCATGGGGCGACAGCAGTCAATTGACTGTCAGTCACTGTCACCCACAGGGTTGCTATTATCTGTGTCAGCCACACATCATGGTGTTGCAGTTTAACAGATTTTAAAGTTTGTGGTTCACTTTAGAGGGAAGGATTTAGCAATGCAGTAAGATGCTGAATAGCATAAGCCTTCTGCCAAGCAAGTATTTTCATTTCAGATACAAAATAAATTTTCTTCAATCCTGCCTGATACTTGCAACTGACAGTTCCAGTAATAGTCCCTTTTAGTCCTGCATATGTTTCTGATTTTACCTGAAAAACCTGAATTTCTTGAAATTAGTGACAAATATAGTAAGGGCAACAGAATGTTGAATCTCTAGTCTACCGTTGAATAGCAGAAGTGATAGCATTTATTTACTTTAAAAAATAATTTACTTTTAAAGAAAATACTACATGTAGGATTGTGAATATATGAATGGAAGAATTTTTCCATTGATGAGATCATAGATCTTGTGAAGTTAGGGCTTTGGCATTTTATAATCAGTTGTGCTACTTACCCACCGTGTAATTACTCAGGAATCATAAAACTGCATTTATGGACATTTTATTTTCTGTACAACAGCATGTAGGGATTTACAAAATATATTTTATGTAATTTCTTAATACATAGTTATTAGCTACTACTAAATTAAAAGCTAACTAGTAAATTTAAAATCATAGAATCATAAAATGAATCATAGAATGTTAAGGGTCAGAAGACACCTTAAAGATCACCTAGTCTCAATACCACCTGCCATGAACAGGGAGACCTCCCAGTAAACCAGGTTGTTCAAGGCCATACTCAACCTTAAACATGCATGAGAGCAAAATCCCCTCTGACCCTGCTGGCCACTCTGCTTTGGATGCAGCCTAGGACATGTTTGGCTTTTCCAGCCTGGTTGAATTTTGCATCAACCATCACCCCCAAGTCCTTCTCCACAGGGCTGCTTTCAATCACATCCCCTCCCAGCCCTCAGGTGCGTCCAGGATTGCCATGACCCATGTGCAGACCCTTCGGCTTCTCCTTGCTGAACATCATGAGGTTTGCATGGGCCCAGCCCTCAAGCCTGTCCAGGTCCCTCAGGATGGCATCCCTTCCCTGCAGGGTGTCGGCTGCAGCACGCAGGCTGCGGTCAGTGAGCTGCCGAGGGTGCACTCAGTCCCACTGTCCACGTCACCTACAGAGATGTTCAGCAGTTCTGGCCCTGGTGCTGACCCCTCAGGGACACCCCCCATCACTGCTGTCCCATGGACAGTGAGCCATTGACCACAACTCTGAGCGCAGCCTTCCAGCCAGTTCTTTATCCACGGAGTCACCCATCCCGCTAACCCACGTCTCTCCCATTTAGAGACAAGGGTGTGGGACAGTGTCAAACTTTGCATAAGTTCAGGTAGAAAACATCAGTTGTTCTGCCCTTATCCTTAAATGTTGTGGCCTCTTCATAGAAAGTCACCAACTTTTTCAGGGTGACTTCCTCTTTGTAAAGCCATGTTGGCTGGAACCAATCAACTCTGTTTTACAATGTGCCTAGGCACTGTTTCCAGGATAAACTGCTCCATGGTCTTTTCTCAAACATATGTGAGACTGACTGGTCTGTAGTTCCTTGGCTCTTCCCCTTTCTTCTTTTTAAAAGTGGGGGTTATATTTCCATTTTTCCAGTCATTGGGAATTTCACCGACTGCTACTTTTTCAAAAATGGTGGATAGTGTCTTAGCAACTTCATCTGTTGGCTAGATCAATCTCATCAGGTCCCACACACTTCTGCACACTCAGGTTCCTTAGATGGTTCTGACCTGATCTCCTGCAGTGGACTCAGGGTCTTTGTTCTCCCAGACTCTTTCTCATCTTGGCCACTGTGGCTGGACTACAGCAGCACATAAGTTATGGAGAATGTCAGTCTTCTTTTTGTCCATGGCCATTAGGTCTCTTGTTTCCTTTTGGAGAGATTGCAAATTATCCCTGGTCTTCCTTTTCTTTGCAATATATATATAGAAATCTTTCCTGTTGTCCTTGATGTCTGTAGCCAGACTCAATTCTAACTGGGCCTTGGCTTCCCTAACCTACTCCCTAGCTTCCCATGCAAATTTCCGCTATTCCTGTGTGGCCACTTCTCTCCATTTCTATTTCCTAAAAACTTCATCTCTTGCTCTGACTTTGCTTCGTAGCTTCTTATCCACTTCCTGGCATTTTTGTCAAATCTCCTTCTTATCAGGATGCATCTCTCCTGAGCTTGGAAGATGTGATCCTTGAATATAAGTCAGTATTCTTGTTCCCCTTCACCCTCTAGGGCTCTATCTCATGGGACTCTTACCTGTTAGGTCCTTGAAGAGGCCAAAGTTTGCTCTCCTAAAGTCCAGGGCAGAGCTTGCAGTGAGCTTTTGCTGCATGTCCTCCTCCCTGCCCTGAGGATCTCAAGCTCCACACTCCCATGGTCACTGCAGCCAAGGCTGCCTTGGAACATTGTATTCCACCAGCTCCTTCCTGCTGGTGGATTCAAGGCCCAGAGCTCTCCTTGTTGGCTCCTCAATGACTTTGTAAGGAAGTTATCATTAGCATATTCAAGAAACCTCTGGAATGGCTTGTGCCTTGTTGTGTCCCTCCAACAGATACCAGAGTGGTTGAAAATCCCCCATGAGGATCACGGCTTGTGAGCATGAGGCCACTCCTTTCTGCTTGTAAGGGGGCATCATCCACACCATCCTCCTGATCAGGTGGCCCACTATAACATCTCCTGTATATGCTCTCCCTTTAATTTTGACCCACAAATTCTCAGCCATCTCATCATTCCCCAGCCAGAGTTTCGTACACTCCTGCTGGTCACTGGCATAGAGAGAGATGCCCTCATGTCCCTGTCTGGTTTTTCTTAAAAAGCCTTAAGCCTTCCATTCTATTGCTCCAGTCACAGGAGCCATCTCTGTAATGCCAGTGATACCATATCCATGCAGGTATGTGCATGTCTGTAGTTCCTCCCCCAAGTATGTGCATTTCTGTATGGCCATTGAGCTGTGCCTGGAGAAAGCTGTTTTACTGACTGAAATATCAGTGGATATTGGATCAATGGTTGCTCTACGCATCCATTACAGGTGTTAGTGTCCAACTGGCTGGGTTGGGAGGGATAGGTGCCTGCCTCCCTCTTTTGACTGATCAAATTTAAGCCCCCTTTAGCAATTTGGCAAATCCTGGACCTTCTTGTCAAGTCCTGGACCTTTCCCTTCTTTGTCAAAGAGACCCCATCAGCCCCCAATAGACCAGGCTAACCAAATCCAGTCCCGTGATCTGAGTAACAACACTACTATCATACACTGCCTTTTCTTGGTTGAACTAGTGGCTAACTGCCTTATTTCTGAAGCAGGTTGGCTGCTCCAATTAGCTCTGTCTGTTCTTCCTGGTATGTGCTGGGTGCATTGTCTCATTAACCTGCACCGCTACAAAACATTTCTGGAGGAAAATGTCTGGCTTTGAAGAAATTAAATTTTTCTATTATGACCACACTCACATCCAAAGTGTGACAGGCAGAATTCCAGATATTTTACAACACACTTCTGAATAAAAGCTGACTATGATTAGATCTGCCTCTATATTTCAAATCTTTTTAGGACGTGAATTTTTGTCCCTTCCCTCTTTTGTTGTTTTTGGGTTTTGTTTTTTGTTTTGTTTCTTCACTGCTTCCCAACCCCCTGTTTCAATACACTCCCTCCCTCCCTCCTTTCCATGTGTACTGGGGGGTGAATTTTTGACCTCTCCTCATGTGATTCCCCACCATGGGGATTGGAACCCACTGCCCAGCTCTGTCTCCGCCTCCCTGGTATCTCTTAAGTCTTTTGACTATCACCTGCAGCTTGACCACCTGCTCTTGGAGGTAGTCCATCAGGACAAACTTCTTACAGTTCAGTGAACTACTCCTCACATTTGCTCATACTCCTTGACCACTTCCTCATTCAGTTCTGCCACCAAGCTTAGCAGATCATCCACTTGTTCACAATGCAGATGTGTGTTGTCACCATTGCCCTCTGGCATCCTGGAGAAGCTCAGACACTCCCTGCAGCTGGAGACCTGGACAGCCATGTGTTGATGTGTGAGGTTTGTCTGGGTCACTGTGTTCCTTCTGACAAGCAGTTTTTGACTGAGTGGAAACCACAGTCCTCTTTTAGTTTGGTGGCTGATGATTTAATCCCTAAATTCTGTGCCCCTACCTGTATGAACTTCTGTGCAAACTGACATGCCACACCTTTCTGCCATGCCAACTTCTCTGCCATGCCACACTCTGTGTGCCTGCTCTGTTCACTGCACTTGCTGTCACTTGCACTTCATGGAGCTGTTTTAATCTCCTGTGGATGCTCCTGACAAAATCTCCTCCATTCCTGATTGGCTTGCAAGTACTCCCAGGTCCTCCAGGGGCTCTGGGATGCTGATCAGGTGTCCCTGAGCTCAGGAATTCCTCTGTGCAGCACATTGCAACAGTCACCCCTGGACTTATCCTCAGTCACCACTGCTGCTCCTTTTTTTGCCTCATTGACATAAATCTTAAACGGATCTGGGTCCTAGGCTATTCATCGGTAAGTACCCGAATAAAAACAAAAACATTACTTCTTCATGGCTAATGAAAACTGCTGAGAAGTGGGAATGTTTCTGTGACCTTATATCTGCTTTCCACATGGGTCCCTTGATATTGACATGTAACAAGAGAAAATAAATCAGTATATGATGCTGTTTCTTTGTGGAAGGTTGTAAAGAACATTATCCAATATGACGTTAAACACTCTACTAACAATGTATATATAACTATAGATCTACATTTGAAACATACGATTAGCAAAAAACTCAGCCCTTTTCGTGTAGAGGTCTCCATGTTAGGATGTGATTTTTCTGTGATAAACTGGCAAAAGTTTTGAAATGTACTAGTCGTGATTTTGAAACCTGTCCTGTACTGCTTTTGTTGCCTCTTGTGTTATTACATTTCTCAGAGATCATTCAGTTGTGAGTCCCATAACAAGTCTCTGAGTGGTATTTAGTGATGGTGTTATGTACAGTCCACTTCAACAAAAGAAAAGCTGTAATGTAGAGTATTTTTCATCCAGATAAATCAGGGAAAGTACTGTCTCAATGCCCATCAGAAGAGGGGAGATCTATTTGGTTACACCGTATAGCTCAACACATCACTAGCTATATCAGTGTTGTTGAACAAATAGTAACTACTAAAATACTAAATACTAAAATACTAAAGACCTACCAGTCTTGCGATCTACTGTGTTGTCAGTTCTTCAGCTATAACTGCACCTAGAACTGAAGATTTTCTGGAACTCTTAGTTCCCTGATATTTTAAGTAACACTTAGGATAGGAGTGAGGAAAAAAAACAGCTTAGCAGCTGATGGATCAGGCTGAATTGTATGTAAACTTGTAACTAAAATAATTACAAGTAAATGCAAAGTTTTCCCAAATAGATTATTGTCTATTTTAACTCCACTGAATTTTATGCTAAACATATGAATTTTGAAAGCCTAATTCGTGGGTCAAATATAGCTTTTTATTTAACCAGATAAAGCAGAAAACATACCATACACAAAGTGATGACATTCATTTGAGGTATTAGCTTTTCAAGGAAGGAAGAAGGGTAAAACTTGTATAAGAACTTACAGGAACTTACTATTCAAGAGTTAAATGGGATGGTGATAACAGGCAGACCCATATTACAGATGAGTTGTTGTTATACTCTGACTTCAAAATAGCAATTTTTTTTGTCTTAATTAGTTTTGGATAATTTTTGTTTATCAAACCCATATAAATGAGAGTTCATTGTCAATTATGTGATTCATACTTCCATCATAATATGTGCCTTCTATTTTAGAATTAAACCCAAATCTAAATCTTTGGTTAACCAACCCCTTCATAATGTTACTCTAAAAAGACATATCAGTGTTTAATTATTCTAAAGCAAATTAAATAGAAGCAAAAGTCAACAGATTGCTTAACTGAGTTATTAGACAATGAAAACACAGCAACATTCCTTGTCTAACCTTTTCTTTTACAATTCCCCTGTCATATGAGCTGTGAAGTTGCAACATAGCACACCAGCCAAAACAGAATTGAGTTTGTTGCTAGTTAAAGATGCTTATACACTCAGTGTTCATTAATTTGAAAAATATGATAGCAATCATGATAGAAAACACAGGGGATATGCATCACTAAGATTCAGGCTGGGGAAGTATGGAGTACAGAATATATGTGGGGTCATAGGTCAAGAATAGTGACAATGTGACAAGGAAAAAAAAACAAAAAACAACAAAATGTATCATTGGGAAGAACCCTAAATTAAACAGATTATTGACCTAGTTGGTGTTTCCCATTGCCAGTTTGTTTTTTTTTTCATTATGTATGATCATGAACATTTTCAAATCTGTACATGAAAGAATATTGTCTTTCCAAAAGAAAGTCAGCTACATTTGATTATGTCTATAGAGCATCAAAAGTGTAATCTAATTGAAATTCAAACTTCTGATGTCCAAGGACACTCCTCTAAACAAATAGACAAGATATTATTGTGATATAATTCTCCTTTTAGTAAAAGTACTCTGCATCTCTGCTGAAAAAAGTGCTTCTTGGCTGAACATTATTAACAGCAGTAATTGTGTTAGTTTTTCTAAGACAAGACATGAAACACTATTGGACTATTGAAGGCAAATGCTGATGATTTTCATCTTCTTGCTTTGAGGGCCATTGTTCAATAGATAATTGTGGTTTATTTAATCATTCACAATGAAAACATATGAAAGAATGAAATGATAGATACATTTTGGTTTTTTATGACCTGATGTTTGATCACTGACATATTTATTTTCCTGATTTTTTTCTTTTTTTCTTATATTTCTGCAATCCCAATCCTAGAGTACTGTAGTAATCTAATTTCTATGCATGAATTTGGCAAGTTCACAATAACTTGCAGTTATAGTGTTCATCTCTTGGCCTGCTCTGACTGACAGCCCAGAAACAGCCATTTAAGATGTGTCAGATTCTCATCTCTCCGTTTGAAAGGTAAAGTTAAATGGTTTTTCTAGCACTCTGCATAAAGTCTTGAATTTTAACAAATCAACTGGTTTGGCTGTTGTACCAGCCTTTTGTCTCTGCAAAACTACATCATTTTATCTTTGCACACTAATGGCTTACTGAAAACTGTTGCAGCTGTCGATTTACTTTGGGGCATATGATAGCTCAAAGTAATTTATTTACCAAAATAGACCTATTCTCACTGGCCAGACTCTTATCATATATTAAGTCATTATTTTGCATTTTCTCCTGTGGAATGAATGAAAATGTTCCATTGTCATGAACAGCGCTCAGGTTTTTTTAAAAATAATAGAACATTAGATTCAAAATCTCTGTGGAGAATAATACAGTCTCATCAGCTTTCATATATTTATCTAATCTTTCAATCAACAAATACTGTATTTGTATTACAATAGCTTTCTATGTGTCCAATCAAAACTGAAGCACCATTGTGCTGGACGCTGTACAAATCTATATGGTGATACTGTTCTTGCCACAAAACCTTAACAATGGAATGGATAGAAGCTGCTAGAATAGAGATAGAAGCTGCTAGCAGCTGATAGAAGCTGCCCAGAAAGCATTATATGACATCAGAATTTAAATCAACTGGCCACCGAGTTGCTCACATTGTTATGTGCTATTATAAGTACTCATTAACACAATGCAAAAGTAATTATCTAAATGAAAGTAAATCCCCAGAATGAAAAAGTAAATTAATGAAACCTTTTCAAAGGGTGATTTAAAAAATCATTTGGGGGGGAGGAGGTGAAAGTTGGTGTCAGCTACTGATATATTAGGAGTGTGAATATTTTGACTCAACATCACAGAATATCCTGAAACATCAAAATGCAAATTTAGGGCTATTTATGCAGATCAATCACATTTATCATCTCCAAGGGTAGACAATTCCTGCATGTATCCATGCTTCTGCGGTGTGGCAAAATATTTATCATTTACTGTCCATATTTAAATTTTTCTTATATATAGTACCACTGAGTAAATACTGCTTATGTTGTACTTTTGCTTTGTGTAGATATATATATATATATACACTCACAGACACACTGTTCCTTTAGTTAAATTCAGCTTGGTAAGAAGACCATATTTCTTCACTTAAAGGTACTTTTTGATGTTGCTTATGACTGAATGAAAGACTCCATTATTCCACTCCTGCCCTACTTTTGTGCTCGTCCTCCCTCTCCTGAACTGCAATTATTTACAGCTATTTTCTAAGAGAGCTCTAACATTAATCTTCCAAGCTTGCACAATGAATTACTTCACTCAGGTGTTTCCTAAATTTCAGTGTTATTTTCTGAACTCTGTTTACCTTTTCATCATCTTGCAATAAAAAAGAGATTTGATTTGGTATTCCCCAAGCAATACGGAAAGCAAATACGCTCTGTGACCTGATGATTTTCTGTGTAGCTGAAAAATCCATCACTCATTTTGTTTCATTAAGAAAGTTCACTATAAACTTTTATTTTAGTTCCTCACCATTATTAGAACATGGAAATAATCCATGTGAAGATTTTGGTGTATTTTTTGTAATGCAGCTTCTCATAGGAAAAATGGAAAAACAAATCTGTCCTGACAGGTTTTTTTCAGGTCACCCATGGTTATGGAGGAACCCTGCTGTATTCCTTCTGCGTATTTTCTGAACAGCTGCCATTTTATTTTCTTCTTTTCAGAAGCTAAAGACAGAAAATCTATTTCACCTACTCAACAAAGAATGCAGACAAGTAATTTAAAATCTCTTATATGAAAATGAATTTGTAAAACCTTTTATGCAAATATATAACAAGGTATATGGTCACCTTGTGGAGAGGTGAAGTGCCTTAAAGTATTTTGACTGTGTGTACCAAAATATTTTATTTTCATTGTTACTGACAAAACATTCTAATTTTATCGTAGACCCTACATTTTATAGTAAACTCTAATTTTGTAGCAGATTCTTTATAATAACATCCCTTCTCTCTGGATTGTGCCTATCAATGTAGACACTGATTCAGGATTAAATTTGAACGTCTTGCAATCTGTTCAAACAGCTTATTGTAAAACATGATACCCAGTTAGCTTTCACAGAGTTTTCAAACTTAAACATCATGATCACTGTTGTGAGTAGTGATATCAGCTTGAACCATAGTGAGGATAAAATCAGAATGTGCTTAAGTTTAATCATATAGGGGAACATAATGATTCTGATTAAATTCACAAAGTCTGCTAAAGAGTCTGCAGAGGATGAATAATACTGATAATTAAAGGTGAAGAGAAACTACTAAAGATATAATCAAAGAGGTTAAATGTGCTCATTTAGACACTGCACTGACATTGTAATAAATGTCTTCAGTTTTGAAATACTGTGTTATTATAAAACTGGAAGCGTGTTACCAATTAATTATTCTGTGCATGGGATAATAAAAAAATAGAAGGAAATCCTTAACACTGGCCTGTTTTATTTATTTTTGTGAATATGTTTGTTTGCTGCTTTCTTTTGCTCAAAATTGCAGTCCTCAACAATATTAGATTCTTTCCTAAATCAATGTTTTCTTTTCAGAGGGATGAGGAGCACCATACTGTATTCTGTATAGGGTTTTGGTTAGAAGATGTTTTATTATACAAATGTATATGTATACAGGAAAAAACCCAGTGACGTGGCCATCAAAGGTGGATTTTCAGTGTAAAATCTGAAGCTCTGACTCTTAAAAACCTTAGAACTCAGTTCAGAGTTGTTTCTACTGAAATTCCTTCAAAAGCAAGAATGAGGTATTACTGGAGAATAAAGGCATGTATTGAACTTAACCAAAGATTGAAGCTATTTAAAGAATTTGCAAAGTCAATCTTGGGCAGTTCCCCTCCTTCTCCAGCAGAGATGTCTTTCCTACACCCAGCAGGAAGCAAAACATTGATATTGTAGCCAGACCACCAGACATACATGATTCTTTTGAGCAAAAAGCATCATCACAGTGAAATTGTATTACCTTTCACCATGTGGATGTACAGCTACCTCTCATATCCATATGCCAGAAGGCTTATGGTAAAATTGGGAACATGAGTTTCGAAACACATTTTCTAACATCTCTGAGAATTACTAACTTATTTCCAGACTGGTGGTGTGGTGTCTGGTTGAGTGAATCATCAAGAAGAGTAGAGGGTTTTAAAGCAGTTGAACTCTGTGAGTACTGGCATCTCAAGAATTACCAAGCATTGAGAAGGACTCAGGGAGCACTGAGAAATTCAAGGGCTCTTACTTTCCAATTGCAATGCCTTTTTGGTCAGTGTCTGTATCTTGGGACAAATTGAGGTTCTTCAACCCTTATGTTCATTGTTATTTTGAAAGAGAATATTGTTGAGAAATACTGAATGGTGATTTGAGTGAAAACCCTGGCAGAACAGATTTATTCCATGTGTATGGGTAATAATTACACAGAGAACATGGAACCATTTTTTGTGAAAGACCAGCTGGCTGTGGAAATGAACCACAGAGCTGTTTGCTACATTCTAGGAGCTTGCATAGCACACAAACTGGTTTTTGCTACTAATTCAGATTGTGTTGCAGAATTTTGCCCACTGTTTTTAAACTTATATCAGGGTATGATTCATTATTGGTTATTTGCTTATTAAAATAGATATCTTATAGATACCAGACTTTAAGATAGTCCCATGGAAGTTACTGATCTTCTAAAGTTGCACTTAGTATAAGAAATACAGAAGCAGACATCCTTGTGTCAGACTTATGCTGTTGAGAAGACCAAATTATGTCATATAATCTGAATATTGTTACCCAAATCCAGAATCATTCAGTGTCTTGTTCCTTACTTGTATCACAATAGCAGAACATATGAAGCTCATACGTATTTAAGTTTGAGTGTCTTGGTTGTGTGCCTTGTAAAGAAGCCTCTTCTTCCTAACATCTATATGTTCATTACAAAATGTATAATCAGTCCTTCCAGTTTTCTTCACTAAAACAGAGAAGTGAAATATTGACTCTTTGAAGGCAGCTTCAATTTTGCTTTCTGTGTTTTTCTGAAAATCTCTGATTTGGTTTTAAGAATAACCTGTTTCTCTGTGGAAATGATAAAAATATGTAAAATGAGTTAGCTATTAGCCAAAATGAATTACTATCATTCTAAAGTACTTAGTAAGGCCTCTGTGGAGTCCTCTATAGGAATTTAAAATATTATATGTTTTTCTTTCTTCATCATATGTGGGTTTCAAGTTCACAAGCTGGAATCTGTGCCTACATGTAGCCAAACATTTCTATATTTTTAAAAAATATTTCCCACAAGATTTTATGCTCATTTAAGTGAACATGAAGTTAAGAAATAATTCTAGAAATGGTAGAATAGGATTTAAGTAACTTCTTTTTTATTTCTGTGACTCAATCTTAACAAGAACAAACTTAATTAACAAAGTTGTTCATTAATAATCCCTAAAATAAAATGTGACTGCTTGGCACTTAGTAGTTTTGTTGGAATACAAAAAAGAATATAAACCATCTTTTGCTCTTAATATTCTAGTATGAGATAGATTTTTCTTTTAAGTGAAAAAAAAAAAAACATAATAAAATATGGCATTAGTTAATCTGATGAGCTTGAAATGACTGTTAATATCTGTGGAGTGATTATTGCATTCACTGCTCAGAAAGAAACTGAGGCTTGTTTTTCAGTTTTTAAGTACCACATATGTCTTCATCACATTTAAATTTTGGAATTTGCATGCAGATGTGATCATTATGCTGTTTTGAGTCTGAGTGCAAGTATCTCACATGCATAGTCATATTGCAGATGTTACATCTCTATCATTTCTTCTTTCAGAATTGCATGCTAAAATTCTTCTGGGAGTTTTACCCATAGTCTTTTACCCTGTATATTCCAGTAGGCTGACACACTCCCACCAAATTTTGAGTGAACTTTGCTGTCCCTTTCCATATGAAAAGCATCTTACAAAAGGCAGAAAGCAGTGAGTCATCACAATTGTTTTCTGTACCTACATCTTGCAAAGCATTACACACTCAAACATCTCTTAAACAACTTCAGAGGTGGGAGTTTTATCATATATGATAGGCTCAAAATTGGAAAAGTAAATTGTCACACTCAGGAATAGTATTATTACCACCAAGTCTTATTTACTGTAGTACTTATTTACTTCTAGTACTCAGTGCTGCAAGTAGAGTGTTTATCTGACATGACCAAGCAGTACCAGCGCTGGAACAGCTGTCATATTGGAGATAAAGCAATCCACCCACACCATAGCTTCATAACCTGAAACAAAATCTTCCTAAATTTTAATTTCCTCTGGTGTTAGCCACAGGCAGTGCACGAACTGACTTCTGGACCTATCTGGCATAAAGTGTGTGTCAGCACTGTGTAGCTGAATGGGAGATGTACTGCACCAGCTCTGCCTTACAGACACAATGGCTCTAGGCAGTTAACCACAGCTGAGAGCACCAGAAATTTTAAATTAATTTAACAATGGGAGGGGAGCAAGGAGTTAATTTTGCAGCTAGAATGAAAGGAGTACTTTAAATTCTTATCTTTGCTTTTGGGAGATTGACAAATAGTTACAACTCTCTAGGGATATGGTTTTGAACAGAAGACTAAACACTGGCTTGAAAGACTCCTCTGCTGAAAGAAAATTGGGAGAGAAAGGAAAAAAGAAAAAAGGTTTTTAAAGGTACTTGTCTCTAGAGTAAAAATACCTAAAAGATCAGAGCTTCGAACTCAATAAGTATCTTCTGAGTATTCATCTCCATAGTTTTAAGGAAATAAACATAGCTGTTTACACTACTGGTGGAGAAATATATAGAAAGGCAAATATACAGAAAGGCAGAACCTTACTACTATAACAACATAAATTTATGTGCAGATGGAGGAACAGAAATCAATTAGAATACTAAGGATACAGTAAAATAAAATCAATATAAAATCAATGTCTCTGTTCAACACTGCTAATAATACTGACAATGGTGCTATTCAATTTCTAGATCATTCTGTGGGATACTGTCCTGGTTTTGCCTGCAATACATGTGATAAATATGAATTCTAGGTTTTATAACATCTATTTTTCTTGCTTTTTCTCTTGATAATTAGTATTATATACACATGAAGTGAATAGAAAACACACCTGCTATATTGTAATAATTATTAAACATCTCATACTGTCTGAGACTGTAGTTGTTCCCTTACTTCTCTGCAACCTCCAGCTGTGAGCTTTCAGTCTTACAACCTCTAACTAGTAGGCCAATCTACATATAACTTCTAGAGCAAGCAGTAGTGAGTTGTGGTAATTGGTAATTTTATTATTTAGCTAATAGTCAGTACTTTGCTGTAGTGCTGGAAGCTCAGTGCTGTTTGCCTCAGCATCCTACTGTGATCTACAAAATAGTTATTAGCCATGAATGTTGATAAAATACCATGGAACTTTTAATCAATTATTGCATGTGTGTATGTTAGTTCACCTGCATTGCCAAAGTAGAAACTTGGAAATTTCTTTTTGCTTTTATTTTGGTTTTCTAGTAACTAATTTTCAGTGTTGTTTGCATAAAAAAGACTGCCTATTCAGGCCCTAACAAGTTTGGTGTCTTTGATAAGGAAAATGCTAAAGTGGCTTCCTTGTTCTTCCCATGATATAAGAAAATAACAATATATTTCTCTGCAATGCTGCATTTGCTAAGCATAAGATTTATTCCTACTGTCGTGATAAAATGAAGTATTCTTGATGATGTATGTCTAAATTTTCATTTTATTCAGCACAAAGTCTAAACAGCGCTTTAAGAATCTCAGGCAGACAAGTGATATGCATGCAAGTTAACTTGTTACAGAGAATGTAATATTTGTCACGTGTATGGGAAAATTTCTAAGTGAACTGGTTTGCTTTGTAGTAGGAAGAAAAAATGAGAAATTTTGAAATGAAATGGCAATGAACTTAGAAAACATGACAGTTGTTTGGCAATGTGCTTAAGTGTGTAAATACTTCCATTACAGTCAGTTTCCTCAATGAGACTGCTCAGTATCTTTAAGTTAGACAAATTATGTAATCAAAAACTTTAAAAGCCATTGGAAGAAAGAAATAATATATTTCTAAATACTGTAGAAAATAAGAAATTAATTATGAATTTTTTAAAAATCTGCTCATTTTATGGAGCTATAAAGATCAAACTGTACTCATTTCTCACTATAAGGGATAAGTCTGCTTTCTGAAACACTTTGCAAAATCATGTTACAGAAGTAATATCTATTTAATTTTTTTTGTACCTTAATTGGAAAGAACTTTTACCCTATAGTGAAAAAGATTGGAAAGAATAAGATCTCAGAAACCTTTTCTAGCTCATCTGATGTACTCAGAAAAAATCACATAATTTACGCTTTTAATTACACTTTTAAATTTTTTATCCTGTAAATTACACCAGTGTTACACACTGGCCTTATATGTGTTGTGCATCAGTTAGTTTAGCCTTACTACATATTTTCCTGATTTATAATGGATAAACACTTTTACCTGACTCAGAATCATTAGAAAAATAGCTCCTAAAATTGCAGGTGATATATCCTGACTTTTATACCCTTGATAGTTTCTGATGTCCTGTATTAACTTTGAATCAGGAAGCAATAGCTTACAGCTCACAGTTGGTTACATTTTTGATAGAATACATTTCCGTGTAGAATAAGATATTTTCTAAGGAATTTTTATCTCCTTTTCTGGAATAAAATGCTTTGTCCAAATTCAACCACAATGTAAGTGTGCTATGTGTGGTAGTCATTAATTTTTTTAAGGAGCATTTTCAGATTTTTATTTGTGAGGAAGATATTTCTCTTTTAAAGCTTCTTTGAAACTGGTAGAAACCTTTAAGTATGTTTGTTGTCAGTTTTTGAAGGCCTCAGCAGGACATTATCATGTAAAAACATTGTTTTGTTTCTCTTTTGAGTAATTAAGTTAGTAATAGAAGCTCACATAGTCTTACTTCCTGTCTGAGCTGCAAAGCGTGATCAGCAACACGCATGGAGATTTGTGAGGTACTTGCTGATAATTTCCAAGATCTTTCAGACTTTTTAGTGCCGAGGGAGATTTTCAGTGTGTTCAGGCAAGACCTTTGTTGTGTTTCTGCAGTTGTTATCTCCATGATGTTGACTTTTGTGGAAAGCTGGCTGCTAAATGCCAGAGAGTTAGAGAATTAGAAAATGTTGACCTAACTGATAATAGAGAAGCATAAACATTTTAGGACCAAAATACAAGAGATTGTTTTTTCTCAAAGTTCTTGCTGGTGGTCTTTGAAGTTTTTACTTGTTTTTTTGAGGACAGTAAGATGTTAGGTGGGGCTTTGGAGATAAAAGTGTTTATAGACGTACAGCTGCAATAGGTCATGAAGGCTTAAATGTGTCATATTAAATGTTAAAAATCAGAAAGGATGAATATCGGGATGCATCAGAATAAATAGTTTGGACAAAACTTTTCCAGAAACACAATATTTAAAGAAAGAACAGGTACACAAAAAGCTACTTGTATATTAGCAAAATACTCTCCTCATTTGCCAAAGGAGCTGGAAGTTACAGAAAAGGCAAATACAACTAACTCTTCTTTCTAGAACCCTGCTTACTTTTCATTTAATGGAACAGCTTGTATTGTATCATTTAAAATGATACATACTCAAGTATTCAAAGTAGAATGCAATCATGAAATAGAAGCAGAAAGTTATTTAGCACACACAGATTGATTTTTTAAGTCTTCAAGTACAAAAAAATCTTGGAATACTGAAATACTTTTGTGTGGTCTGAGATTTATTGCTATGTATTTGTTTAGTGGTATAAATTATTTCTCAATTACTGTAACATCTGACCTGTTCTCAATTGCTTCTAAAGAGTACATATAAAAATCTTCATGTCTGCCTCTCCAGCCTGCAGGTAAAATAGTTCAATCTCTTTTCTCTAAAAGGCATGAGTTTTATATTGTTAAACAATGGATGACAGATATTACTATTAATAAATCAAGAGAGAAACAGTTCTATTATTTAAAGCATATATAACCCTGGTCCTCTCAGTCAATTGCCTGCATTACTTCTGTAGCATTGGGCCTTCCACTGAGTTTTAATTCACCACTGGACACATTCACATCTTCTGTTATCAAGCATTCTGTTTTCTTCACTGGTACCTTCTTTATGCAACTTATCAGATGTTAAGTCTGTTGATAAAGCTGGTATGGAGGTTTTCTGTGGTTACACTGCTTTTGATGTACTTGATATATACAATGCTATGCTGAGCTTACTCTGTCACACTGCCTGCTCAAAGGCAGGAACTGCCTCTCCACAGGTGTTTGACTTCATTAACTATTTGTCACAAAACAGTCTGTGATGAATTTGCAAGTTACCGACAAAACATGAAATATTCTTCTATTCTTTCTCTGTTTCTCGTCCCCTACCCAACACACCTGATGTGATGACTCTCACCCTTCTGGCAATCACATTGGACTATTCAAACATTATCCCAGTCATCACTGCAGTCCATGGCTTCCAGCTACACTGAACAACTGGTTTTTTATGTACATGCTAGTGAAGTATTCTACTAAAACTGAAGCATCTCTGGTTTTTTTGTTAATTAATTGTCCTTTTCATTTGCATAAATTTCTTCTATGAAATAACAAACCAAAGCAAAATCAATTGGCAACAACCAAGGCTCATTATTTAAAAAGATCAAGAATTACTGATGGTCTTTGCTTAGATGGATAGAAGTCGGTGAGAAAATTAAACAGAAACTATGAAAAAAAAACCTTGTCAATACTACATATAAAATCAGTTTAATATTTACTATACAAATGAGTAAAAATATTATGGACCACATTTTATTTGTAATTTAAATATATCCACTCAGATGCTAGACTAAAAAATTTCAATTTACACTGCCTATTGTGGACTCTGATTTGCTACCTTTTTTAGAGGTGTCTCTGAATTACTATTTAAGTAGTTATTTAAAATAGTGAAAAAGAAGTTAAAATAATTATTATATGCTTATAGGTGTGAACCTTGATCTCAGCATATAAAAGAGTTTTTTAAAAATAACACTTTTTAACATGCTATATTCCTATGCCCAGGATCGTATTTCAAATTACTGACAATATGAATTGTTTTGGAATTAGTCAAATAAGTTGTAGCAATAGTTATAGCAAAGCTGAGTAAATCTGGTGTTGTTCTATGTTCAACATCTTATGAATGAATTCCCACATCATTCCTCATTTACAGGTCCATGAGAAATATTGGTTGTTGTTTCTAGACAAATGTGAAAGTGTCATGTTTAAAGTAATCTCTCTCCCCCAGTATTCCAGAGAGCCTGTTTGAGTATGCTCCATACAGCTCACAGTGATTCACAACACCTCTTTAAAGGCCATATGAATATTATTGTGAAAAATGTCTTGGAGAAGCATAGGACAGGAACAAGCTCCCAACAGATGAGAGTGAGTGCTGCCTTGCATCACCTCTGCAAGCTGAAGGCAGGCCTCTTCCATGCTTCAGAGCATACTGGGGTGTTGAGCATTTTTTTTTCACACAATAACTCAGAGTACAGACATTATCTATCATTTCTAATAGCAGCACTCACTATTATATTGTGAAGCATGTTCAATCACAAACTATTCCCACTTACTTCATCTTAGGGCAATAGCAGAATTTCAGGTAGGACTCAAAGTCACAGGTCGCAGTTTTAAACATTGGGTTTGGGTGGCACAATGAACTTTGACATCATGAATCTTCTAGTCTTTATGGGATGAAAACCTTGAAATGCTGACTGCCTTAGCCATGTGTATACTATAAAGTGTTAATGTGAAGTTCTTTGTGACTCCATGCTCATTAGAGGTTTTTTGTCAGCAGTGGTTATTCAGCTTGCCAGAGGACTGTTGAAAAGCTGAATTTTAAGCAGTGTGTGTCCTCTGCTAGAGAGAAAGCCCTTCTGTCTCTTTCTAGACCAGAAGTCAATGGTGTTTTCCCCCTGTAGTATTCTTGTCTTTGGAGTGTTGTTCTTTGGACAAAGAAGTTATTTTAAGTGGTGAAACTCACCCCAGACAAAAAAGCAATTCATACCTATTCCCTTCTCTGCTTTTTCCTGCACTTGTTCTTCTCTGCTAACAGATCAGATCCCTGTAAGAAGATAGGCATCTTCTCAGTATCTGCAAAAAGGAATGTTGCCAAAAGTGGTGACACACACAAGTAGTGAGAGGGATTCCTCCCTCATATTCAAGCAAATGAAGAGTGAAGTCTAGAGCACACCCACTCCCTGCACAGCCAAGCAATCAGAGAACTTCACCATCTACTCATAAAGGAACTGCTTCCTTCCTTTTGTTAAAGGTTCATACAGTTTCAAAGATGCTGTGTGTTTTAACTTCTACCAGTACTTTGTATTCTGTCTTTTGCTTATATATATTAGGAGTACATGATACAAGGCATTGTTTTGTGTCTTACGTCTTCCAGAGATTTCTTAATTGATAGATACGTGTGGTGGAAAGACTTAAAATAAAACAAGCAAATAAAAAAAAAAAAATTTAAAAAAAAGGGAGCTACTGTGTTTATTGCTTTTTTACGGTCACTTATCTGTAATCGTGTAAGCATTATGAATGTTATAGGCATGATCTGATCTTCAGACCAATTAAGATGAATGCAGCATTGGATGTAGAAGAACATTCATATTTTGTATAAATAACATTAGTACAACACTGAATAGTCCTGAATTTCAAGGGATACCTTCTTTGACTCCATTTTTCCAAAGTTTGTTTTCTGTTCTGATGATAAATCTCTTCTTTCCCCCTCTCTTCAGCAGTAATAAGACTTCTGTTGTTTGGGGTTTTGTTTTTTTTCAAATACTTACATTTGCTGTCTATTGAAATTATGCAGTAACATTTAAATTGTTACATTTGTACAGGTGCATTTTTGTGCTGGGCACCAGAAAATCAGTTGAAATGCATAGACACTACCTAATTGTTTAATTCACTGCACCAAAAGGGCTTTAACATCCTGGATGAAATATCCTTTGTTAAAACTTAAGGAATACAATTTCATAACCCTTATTCCTCATTTTTTTCTTTTAGGGAGCTAAACAGTAGGAACATCTAACCACCATGTCTCTGCTCCTTTGGAGCATCTATCTAACCACTTACCAAAGTGAAAATATCACCTTTCTCTTTCTAAATGTACAAGTTTAATGCTGAACTAGAAATGCAGAAAATAGTGTTGTTCTCCTTTGAAAACAGTACTTCAACAAAGTTAATGGTTTTGACGAGTTGCTTTGTCAGGTTCTTAAATTCTGCAGCTGTGGCATTAATGCAGTTAGTATAGTTTATTGTTGACATTTCGGGCTACAGAGTGTGTAGGCTGCATTAAAAACCATTGGGGAAGATTATGGCATTGAGGAAACAATTCCTTGAAAGCAGTGTATCAGTAACAGAAGTGGCCATGACAAGGAAAGAGGGGGAGGCAGACTGTATGGTCTGAGAACTCATTTGACAGACTGCTCTTATTTCTTTCTTTCTCTCTTGCTCTTTTGAATGGAAGAAAACAAGATACTTCTACCTCATTCTCAAATTGAGATGTTGGAACTTGATTGCGATGATTTATTGCTTTACACTTACTAGTATTTATTGCTTTATACTGAATGAGTATGAGGTGACTAGCTACAGAAAGTGTTATATGTATTTGCTGGTACAAATACTTTAACACTGAGTACTAATGGGTAGAAAGGAAAGGAAGAAAATAAAAATAATGTTTTTATGTGTTCTGGACCAGTCAGTATATTCAGGCTACTAACATGAAAATTGTGCTGTGGTGTACATATGAACCTGCTGCTCATCTTACTATTTACCTCACCATAAAGCTGTATGTGATGTGAAAAAGTGTAAAACAAGGACTGCCTGCATTGCACTGCCTTGCCCTTTATGTTTCAAATAAAAGTGAGGAGAATGTAAAAGCACAAATAGTAGTATGTTAAAAATATTGACTGGATAGATCAAGCATGCTTTTTTGTTTTCCTAATCTTGATTCTTGGCAGGCCCCAATTTAACCCTGATTTAGTGTAATATAAATCCTAACCCTGTCTGAAAACTAAGCCTTAAATCAGAAATGGTAATCATGGAAATTCATATTGCCGCCCTTTGCAGTCCTCTTGTCTTTTATTCACCAGTGCAAAATTTATAGTATTTTCCTTGTGAATATTTTCATATGAAAATATGTGGGATGCTGTATCCTCTTTGCTTCAGAGGTTTAGCATTTCTTTTCCAAAATATATGATACCTTGCTCTTAAACCACCACATTCTCTGCCTTTGTTTCATTACCTCGAACTCTGAGTCCTCGTGTTAGATAAGGGACATCTGGTTGAGATGCTTGGATTCCCTACTTCTTTCTTTTTCTTTTTTTTTTTTCTTTTGAGACACAGCTTTTTGTATTTTCTATTACATTCCGAATGAACAGAAAAGACAGAAATCCAAAATTCTAATCATAACATAATTTGGGCATATTGTTGTTCAGATGATATGCTCTGCTCTCAGCTATGACACACCTGTGTACAAATCTGAGAATAAACCCTTATTTTTAGGCTTGTGTTTTCATATGAGTGATGAATCTGCAAATGTTAATTCTTGTTGTTCAGATGTCATGTCATTGTTAAAGCAGAGTGAGAGGTATTTCACTGTTCATGTGAGTGAGATAGGTCACTTTGGGAAAGGCTTGCAGTCTAATTTTGCAGATTTTGAGAGCTGCTGAAAGGTGCAAATTCCTTTTTCTTTATTAGAAGATATCTAATTTCAAAGGCTCAGTGCACTCATTTGTTAAAACAGAGAACTTATTTAAAGCTAAATGCTAATAACAATGAATGTTAACTGACTTAATGCAATGTGAAATTGCTGCTTCAACATTCATACAAATGATAATTCAGTCTAAGTGGCTCTGTGTTCTGTTATATAGACATTACTTTGCAATTTGCAGGGTAATTGCATACGGAGCTACTAAACAAATTTGTTTTCTTTTGTATCAAAATGTGCTTTGCACATCTCTTCAGTATATGAAGATACTTTGAAATGCATGGCTTTTGATGGGATGGTATGGACAGCTGTTCTTATGTTGAATTTTTACTGATCATCTTATCAATGTCTAATTCACTTTCCTTGTGTGCTAAAGTAGTGTGAAATTAAAGAGAACTCCCAACCGATACCAAGATTTATTATTCTAGTGTAGCCATTACCCTGCTTTACTGATGTGCAGCATCACTAAGTATCCATCTGTTTATAGCATCTTCGAACAAAGGATCCCACAAAATAATTTATTGTGTGTTCATAATTACTTCTATTTGCCAAAATTTGCCTTGTAATGTGTTTCAGTATGAGTAATGTTTATTAACTGGCATTTCTCTGATGCTTTATATCTTTTAAATCCAATTTAATTTTTATGTATAATTAGAATTGGCTCTGGTTTTATTTTTTAATTCCTTTATATGCATGGTTCTTCAATAATAGTACGGAATACCAACTTCACTGCAAAATGGTGATCTTAGTTCCTCCCCTAGTCTCTTTGATTTTACTGTTCTCAATCCTGCATTCAGTTCAGAAGGAAGAAGAATGATTTTGAATAATATGGTCATGATGTCAAAACAGTGCAAATTATATGCTGCTGCCATCTGGAATAGTGAAAATAAAAGCTTTATTTACACTGTTCTTTGAAATAATAAACTTTATTGTGGCAGTTTATCTTCAGTATCTATAATGTATTCTGGGAATGCTCCATGTGTGCCTTTTTATTCTGTGAGCTGCAGAATGACTAAAATTTGCCTGTGGCAAACCTATCAGTGAATCTTGAAATAGCTTCACTTTCTTTTCTTCCTGAATAGAGAACCACCTTCCATTTGCACAATAAGAATAATTGGTTTACATAAGCAGAATTTTCAAGTGACACAGACAAGTACTATGAGTATGTATTTTAGGTAGATTACAGAGATTGAACTACAGGTTAATATTTTGTTCTACGTATGAGTATGAATGCCAGATTCATATTATGGAACGTGGATGTTTCAATGGTAAAAATAGTTAAGGTGAAATTAAATACTTAACAAACATGTTAGCCAGTTTTCTTGACAACTGTCTGACCTTGAGTCATGCTGCTATTAACTTGTTTTTATAATCCATAATCCAAAACCAAAATCATAAAAAATTTGCTTTGGATGCTTTACATTTATACTTCATATCCATATCATAGTAATATCATCATGTTGTACTGTAACTCAGAAAACTATTCACAATATTCAGTCTTTCTTGTTAAATCATTATTGTGATTGCCAGAGTAATTCAGTAAGGTAGCTGTGCAAAATTTAAGAGTTCAAGACTCAGTCTATTTCTAAAAGCTAACACTCCTCTTGCTGCCCGCAAGGCCTATGCATGGTCTGAAAGTAACCTTTTGCAGAAAAAGTAGCCAAAATGTTAAAAAGCTATGGCATGAATCCTTGCTAAATATGACTGTCTTCCTCTTTCTTTAGCTGTGTTGTATATTAGACATGCAGGTTTTACCACTAAGGGTCAAAGCCATTGTACGGAAATTCTCTTCTTTCTCTGGGTCCAGCTTTTGTATATATGTAGTCTTGACAGTACACCTTCATTGCCTGGGAAGTTCCAGTCCTGAAATTTTCATGAAATAATTACATCACTAAAAAAATTTTAAAAAGAGATTGTACCTTTTTTTGTTAAGATGAGAATAACTAGAGTTAAGTGATGAGCAGAACAGAGTTTGTAATATATAGTTGTGGCACAGCTATGATTTTTTCTATCAATACCACTTAAAGTTAAGTATGCTTTCTTTTTTTGGTAAAGCATAATTTTAACTTGTGGCTCAAGATACCGTAATATAAAAATTACTGTTCACACAAAAACACTGAGTTTGAACCTCTAAATGCTGTTGCATTTACGAGGGCAAGCTCACCTCTAGGACAAATGCAGCAACAAGTAAAATTACATGTATTACATTTGTTTTAAGTCTACTTATATTGAAATCTGAATGTAAAGGCTAATGTGGTTTATCCAATCAAGTTTCTTGGAAGGGAAACAATTGCTAAACTGGCAGTAAGGACATTGTTTACAGAACACAGAATCATAAAATCATAAAATGTTGGAAGGTATCTTAAAGATCATCTATGTCCAAACCTTCTAGAATACACACAGATACCTTCCACTAGATCAGATTGATCAGAGCCCTATCCAACCTGACTTTGAACAATTCCTTGCCAGGTTCAATTCCAGCTTCACCTAGCCCTTCCTGACCTCATCCCTATACAACCATACTTCATCTCTCTACTCTTCTTAGGTCACCACCAATCCTAGCTTCAATGGCCTGTCTATTTCCTTCTTTCCCTTCAGTCTGACCAGCAGTTCCCTACTCAGCCCTGCTGTTGCCTTGCCTTCCTTGCCCAATTCCTTGCTCCTGGGGATTGCCAGCTCTTGCCCTCGGTGGAAGAATTCCTTAAAGATCTGCCAGCTCTGTTCCACTCCCTTTTCCCTGAGGGAAGTCTCCCAGTGGATCTCACTGGCTATCTCCTTGAAGAGTTGGAAGTCTGCTTTCCCAAAGTTCAGGGGCCTAACTTAGTTCATTGCCTGCCCATACCCCTCAGGACTGCAAACTCCCCCAGCAATGTGTGATCACTGCAGCCCAGACTCCCTCCAACCCTGACGTTCAAGATCAGCCCACTTGCACTGCTGCCCATCAGATCCAGGATTGTATCCCCTCTGGTAGGGCTGCTGTCTGTTCCTTTGCTCCAGAAGGTATCCCTCATGCTTTCCAAGAGTCTCCTGGCTCGCCTGCAGCTTACTATGCTGCTTTCCCAGCAGATTTTGGGATGGTTGAAGTGGAGTCCCAGCAGGACGAGAGCCTGTGAGCATGATGCCTCCTGTAGCTGGAGCAAGAAGGCTTCATCAATAGGGTGCCTTTGATTAGGGGTCTGTACTTAAAACCATCCACAAGATTCCCTTTGTTGCTTTGGTCGCTGATCCTCACCCACAGGCTTTTGATGTGTTGGTGGCTGCTCTTGAGAGACAGCTCTTCACACTCAGTCCACCTCCTGATGTAGAGGGCAACCCCTCTGCCTCTCTCTTTCCTCACCTGTCTCTTCTGGAGAGCCTGTAGCCATCAATAGTCACACTCCAGTCACATCCCACCAAGTTTCAGTAATGGCAAGGAGGGGACAACTTTCTGGCAGCTCAGTGGCTTCCAGCTTCTGTTTGTTGTCCATTCTGTGTGCCCTGGGTGAGCAATGTTAAACTGATTGAATATAAAGAGAGTTGATAAATACTAAGATCCATGATACAAAGCAAGGCAAGGTAATTTTGTTAACATTGTCTCTTAAGGGCTCATCTGGTAACCTCTCTTTGTAATTGCTTTCTATATTGTTCAGATCATACACTGACAACTTCTGTGGAGTCATGCAGCAATTGGAAATTATACTAGTGCAGTACTAAATGCATTCTTTTAATGCCAATAATGAAATTCAGCACCTTTAAGACAGATAACAAATTCAAAGAATGTGGCCTGTTTCTAAATCACTTGTATCTGTCATCCTAAACAAAATATGTATTACATGTATAAGTCACTAAGCCACAACAACAAAAAAGTCTGACCTTTAATGGCCTCCAAAAATGACAGTACCAAATGGCTTTGAGAAGGTCAAGTCTGATTTAAATTGTTGATGAATTGGAAACTAATTGACTGGAACTGAATATTATGTAGGAAGAGCAGTATATACTGTAGTTTAGAACCTAGTGAGCATATTAATAATCAGTAAAAAATATTTTTCTAGCCATCTCACATAAAATTGTAGAGATACCAATATATAAAAAAATTTTAATAGCTACTTTCCTCTTACTGTGGCTGAGATGCAGTTGTTCAATAATGTGATGCTCAGCTTTCTTTCATAGAGTGTTTGATGATCTGTCATACTTGGTATCACTAAAGTGTAAAGACAGTTGTACAAATAATGAAATAAACTTAGAGAAAAAAAAGTAATTAACATCTTAAAAATGAAATCCACCATGATAATCCCTCCAATTAGAAATTGCATTATTTCCCTGGTCTATTTGATGTTGTATATCTGGGTTTATTGCCAGATACCTGAAAGCTGGGTTGGATATAAGCCACAACTGTCAAAAAATTAACAGTTCTGGGTATTTGAATGTTAGATTGTGACGTTTCTTATGAAAATTTCATGAAGAGCATTCATTCAAAGAGATTACATGCATAAGGCAGATGGATGGAATTTAATTGCCCTTATTAAAAATAAGAAAGGGAGGCTCTTTACTACTTCATCCTATTGACAGCCAAGATAGATTATCTTTGTTGTACACTTAGGTATTTGCAAAAGCATCTCTAGTTTTCTGTATAAGCCAAATAGGAAAGGTAAGGTCATAAAAATCCTGTTCCGTGTTACAAGTCAAATCTTGTCAGCTAATACCAAAGCAAAGACTTTTATAAGTAGACATCAAATAGACCTTTTTTTTTTGGGAAGAGCCTGTGGCTGGTGAATGATTTGACATTTATCAGCTGATTGGTAGAAATCCTAGTTCTGAAGAGTCATGGAAGCTTTCTGGACAGTTGTGTTCACTGTACCAAGGCCCTGGAATTGTTGGTGAATTTGGTGCAGATTATTTCTCCTCTGTTCTTCCCAGTTGCAGGTATTAGCATTGAAAGAAATACATGGACCCACATGGTTCCATGACTAATGTCATCACCAAAATGTTGGTTTCCTTGATAATGGGATGGCCTATATATGTGGCATCATCTTGCTGGATGAAGGCGGGATTCAGCTCTCTCCAAGGGGGAAGAGATTCTTTGGTGACGGGCTGGCAGGGCTTATTGATAGGGGTTTAAATTAGATTTGACAAGGGAGGGAGGTATCATCAGGTTTAATAGAGATAAGGTAGGGGACATGCCATCACACACATACTAGTTAGATGGCTGAGCCAGAAGGAGTCTGGAGAAGGTATGCAGGTCAGCACCAGAGCACCAAGTCATTCCAGCCACACCAGACAGAAAGTCATCTTTACTGGGGAGCAACTTAAAACCCCTTTGTGCGAACACATGCAGAATGGGTGGTACTAGATATGTGTGGATGCCTGCATGCACACCTCTCTATGACTTTAATTGGCATCATGGAAACACAACAACCTCTGTTATGACTAGAGTCATAAGATGATTTTGGGATGAAAGAATGCAGCCACTACACATCATATTTGAAAACTCATGGCAGTCCAGTGAAGTTCCCACCAACAGGAAAGGGGAAAACATGACCCCACTTTTAAAAAGGGAGATAAGGAAGACCAAAGAACTACAGGCCAGACAGTCTCACATCAGTGCCTGTAGAGGTCATGGAACAGATCCTCCTGGAAAATATGCTAAGAGACACTAAAAATAATTAGGTGATTGGCGACAGCCAACATGGCTTCACTAAAGGCAAATCATGCCTGACAAATTTGGTGGACTTCTAGGATTGCATTACAGCAGTGTTGAACAAGGAAGGGCAGCATAAATCATCTATATGGATTTGTGCAGAGCATTTGACACTCTCCCAAATATCATCCTTCTCTCTAAACTGAAGAGGCATGAATTTTGGCAGGTGGAACTCTTGGTGGATAAAATATTGGCTGGATGATGGCACTCCTAGAGTTGCAGTCAACAGCTCAATATCTAGTTAGAAACTAGAGTCAGCTGAGGATCCTCAGGGATTCTTATCGGGACCAGTGCTACTTGGCACCTTTGTCAGCAAGGTGCTACTTGGCACCTTTGGGCAGTGGGATTGAGTGCTCCTTTAGCAAATTTGCCAATGACACCAAGCTGTGTGATGGAGTCAATACACTGAAGGACATGGATTGACTTTAACAGGCTTGAGAGGTGGTAGCTGAGGAAGTGCAACAAGGCCAAGTGAAAGGTTCTGTACCTGTGTTGGGGTCATTCCAAATAACAACACAGACTTAGTAGAAAATGGATTTAGGCTTACTCTGGGAAGGAAGACAGGATGTTTGTGGATGAAAAGTTTGGTATGACCCTGCGATTTACACTCACAGCTCAGAAAGCGAACCTTATCCTGGGCCGCATCAAAAGAGACATGTCCAGGAGGTCAAGGGATATGCTTATACCCTTCTATTCTTTTGTTGTGGGACTCCCCCCTGGAGTATTGTGTCCAGCTCTGGAACCTCCAACACAAGAAAGACTTTGATTAGTTAGAATGGGTCCAGTAGATAGCCAAAAGTTGATGAGAGGTCTGAAATGCCTCTTCTACAAAGAAAAGCTGAGAGAATTGGGACTGTTCAGCCAAGAAGGGAAAAAGCTCTGGAGACCTTGTTATGCTTCCCAGTAACTAAAGCGGGGGGCTACAAGACGGCTGGAGAGGAGCTTTTCAAAAGGGATAGGAAAGAGGGATTTGCCCTAAGTTAAAGGAAGGTAGATTTTGATTAGACCTTAAGAAGAAGAGCTTTCTCTGAGGGTGGTGAGGCGCTGAAATATGTTGCTCAGATGTGGATCCCCATCTCTGAAAATGTAGAAGACCAGGCTGGATCTATCACTGAGTAATTTGGTCTAGTGGAAGAGATTTCTGTCCTTGGCAGAGGGCTTGAATGTAGATTTTGTTTAAGGTCCTAAACCATTCTGTTTTCTATGTGCAGTTGTGTTGCAAGCAGTTAAGTAGCTCATGAGCAGCATCACACCCCAGGAACTAGAAAGATCTGTAGGCTGTGTTTGCTTGCTATACACTCTTTTAGAAAAGTCTGAAGACTTATCTGACACCTTTGAAGACATGACACTTCTTAACTAAAGAGAGTTAATGTTGAACAATTTCTCCTGTTAGTTTTATTCCCTAAATAATTGCTTGTCAGTAATGATTAATCAAGACATTAAATAAGATGTGGCTTATAGTTAGTGTCGATCCTCTTTCTTTGATTATTTTTGATTTTCATTTTTAATGGAATTAATATTATTTTGCAATAAAAATATTTTTGCCATTGCAGTGGAAATGAGAAGCGAGATTGCATATTTCAAACAGGTTATTTTAGCTAGGGAAACTTGATTTCTGAGACATTTCCTGATCCTACTGTGCTTTCAGTGTTACTTGCTAGCAGTTGTCACATTATGAAGGCCAATTACTCTTGTACAATATTTTTTAATATTTCATTATATTAACCATACTAACATGAGGATTTTTTGCTGTATCTGAGTATTTTAGTAGACACTGTTTCCATTCAATACCATTGTATCATGCCATTTTAACTTTGCTATCCTCACAGGTCCAATGTTTAGAAATTCTCAGTGTTTTGCAGTCATATAATGTATTCATTTTCACAGCACTCCCCTGTAGCAGTAAAGCACTATCAAGTCCATGTGTAAGACGGACAATCAAAGCACAGGGGCAATTGCTGAGCAACAGCAGATAAGGAACAATGATAGAAGCAAGAAACATAACTTAGGTCTTCTGAGTTAGTGACCAGATCTTACACTGCATGATGATTCTTATGTACTTCTCTGGTATAAAGAGGAGTTTTCCTTAATGTTGGTAGATTTGATAATGGTAACTTGATATTTCACATAAAATAGTAAGGACTCCTGCAAGAAGGGCAACATCAGTGTGGTATGGTACCATAGTATGATTCCAATGATTGCATGCTAGGTAGTGTATCTCATCTGATTTTATAATTAAAAACTTTATAGCTATTTTTAATAAACTTTTTCTTTCGTATCAGCATTTTGATCAGTTGTTTGTTGTTTAAAAATAATTTGGTGATCACTGAATGTTAAGCAGGATGATGATTGGGGTTTCATGCAGCACTGCACAGCTGACACGAAATCCCTCAAGTCATAAATAAATAAATTTCTTTTTATTGAGTCTTTATAAATTTCTTTTTCAGAGGATCAAATTCCTCGAGGTTTTCCAACCATTGATATGGGCCCACAGCTGAAGGTGGTTGAACGAACTCGTACAGCTACCATGTTATGTGCAGCCAGTGGCAATCCTGATCCTGAAATAACTTGGTTCAAAGATTTCTTACCTGTTGACACAAGCAACAACAATGGCCGCATCAAGCAGCTACGCTCAGGTAGGGTCTTGTTACTGTTTCCACTGACGCCCAGAGTTGTTCTCTCTCACTTTTTCTTTCTTTTCTTTCTCTTCCTTTTTTAAAAAAATTTTATTTATAGGTAATAATTTCTCTTTCCCCTCTCCTTTTCTGTGTTACTAAGTGTGTTGTCCATGTCTGTGATGTTGTCATAGCTTTCTATAGAGTCTGTCTCTATGTGTTTTGCAGCTTCTGTTTATTCCACATTGCTCACTGCTGTGACTGTATTTTTTGATAATTTTTTTCTTTACTGCTTTTTGCAGTACTTGATGGATCCATTTTCTCCTCTTTCTTTCTTCTTTCCTTTTAATTTTTTTAACAAATTTATTTCAACATTGGACTTCATTCAGAAATTGCAAGGAGTACCAATGGTTATATTCATCAAAATCAAAACCTGCATTAGACACTTCAATTAAAATCTAAAATGTGTTTATTGCTGTCTTTTCCACATTTGACTTCACCAAAGATTAGCCAGTTTGGACACATCTTCTTTCCTCTCACAAATACATAAAGCACAGTACTTCTTCCCATGCAGATTTATACCTGGAAAAAAAAAAAAAAAAAGGAAATGAAATCTTTGGGAAATCTATGGAGCAAAGTTGGGGGTTTTTTGCTGGCTGAGCATTTTTCCAACACATTTAGCCACAGTAGTGTGCGTCCACGCTAAAGCTTTATGAATCCTATATTTTCTGGATCTACAGAAGTCTGCTTTTGGTGTAGATTCCAGCTTTTGCTGCTCTCTCTCTCTCTTTGCCCCTTGCACCTCCCTAGCAGTTCTCTCACTCTCCTCCTGCCTTAGTTTATTCTTTTGCTCTCTTTAGATTAAAAACAAAACAAAACAAGAAACAGACAAACAAATCTCTAAATTTATCGAGTTTAACGCTTATCCCAAAATAAGATCAGATCACTGATCACTGGGATATAATGAGCATTTTTCTTCGACAATTGTAGTAGATATCGTTGTAGAATCTAATTTGTTTAATCACGTGTCTTCCCAGAATTCTCAGCTTTTGACCTGTCCTGTGATGTTAAATCGTCTTGTTAACCTACTTTTTGCTTGTTGTCAGCAGAACTGTGTAAATTAACCTTCTGTTAATGTAAATTAAGATTTTTTCACATGTGACATAGATGATTTAGTATATAAAGCTTTAACTGAAAACTTTGTACCAAATTATAAGGAATATAATAATATTTTTATGCTGTCTTTCTTCTCTCCGTATTTAAATCTCCAGAATCTATTGGTAAGTGCTTAGTTCTGAAGCGCACTTCACCCCCACTAATTTCCATATTCAGAATATTATGATTATGATTATGATAATTATTATATGATTAGTATTATTATTCTTAAAATGCATGGCATGCATTTTACTAACAGTCAGTGTAGTCACCAGACCCCTATAGTGGCGCACACGCACACCTCCACAGAAATGTTGTCTTATCAGTCATAGCAACACCTAAAAGAAACAGTACACATGTATCACATAGTTCTAGAACAGTAAATGCCATAATCCAGCCTAAACTACAGTGTTTGTTTTGAGATAGAGTTCAGTATATCCTCTTTTTATATATATATAGATCTATATATATATATTTAAATAGAATTTTCAATATTTTCCTAAAATATGTCATAAGTACAGTTTTGTAAAGTTTCCTTTAAGTATTTGAGGCATATTTGATACATTTCTAACCCTATATAACCGAACGTCTAAGAACTCAGATGCTACTCTGAGAATGGCAGTGCAGCCAATTATAGCCTTTTTGCCCTTTGTGGTACAATGCAACTTGCTTTTATATCCTGATAATACTATCTAATATATTCCTGTTTTAACAGTATAGTAATTCAAGTTTCTCTTAAGACCTTATTTAATTCTGTAAATCTAATTTGATTCTTCTTCCAAAGCCCTAGCCTCCTTCTTCTCGTACTAATGCTTCTTCTTTCTAATCTTATTTGCATTCATATTATCCACCCAGGTGGTACACCAATAAGAGGTAAGAGTGCTGAACTAACGTTCACAGAATGATCTTACTCATTCTTTCTGTCCTTTCATCCCTCTCATCTTTGTCCTGTTTTTGGTTTTGTTTTGTTTTGTTTTCCATAAGGATAAAACAAAACAAAATAAAACCCATGGAAATGTCCATCATCTGATTTTCTTTTTCCTTTGTCCTGTTTGGTTATGATCAGTGACTTTCATATTGTGACCTTTCTTTCTTCTCATTACCTTTTCCTTTCCCCTTTTCATTTGTTCATTAAAAAAAAATAAATTAAAAAAAAAAAAAAAGAATTGTGATATGCTTCAAAGAAAGCATATCCAGATCTCCTGGCCATAGCCCAGTCACAGCGTACCATTTGTCCCTCTTTTTTCTTTTTCTTCTTCTTCTTCTCCTTTTTCTTCTTCTTCTTTTTCTTCTTTTTTCTTTTTCTTCTTTTTTTTCTTCTTTTTTTTCCTTCCTCTTTTTTTTTTTTTTTGTCCAACTGGAGCAAAAAAAGATCATTTTTTTTCTTCCTTAGCTGTTCTTTTCCTGGACCAAAGCCAAGATGGTCTGGAGAACAGTAGCAGACATGCAGAAGACAACATGGACTATCTTCTTTTTGTCTTATCTTTCATAAAAGGTTTTTGGTTTTGTTCTTCAATCCTTTTTTTTCTTTAACTTCATAAAATTGAAAATTATGTATCCCCCCCAAAAAGAATTACAGAAATAGTGTTTTTTTCCCTTTATAGTGGTTTTGACCTTTTTTTTTTTTTTGGTTGTTGTTGTAGTTTTCTTTTTTTTGAATTCTCTCACCTCTGGATTTTTGGATCTTCTAATCTACAGGCTTTGGAAATGAAAGGTTACTGACTCATTATTCTTGGTGGTATGTGGTATTGTTGGTTTTTGATTCTCTAGCAAAACTGTTTATTTCTTTTATAATTCTTATTTTGTATTTTTCTTGGGTTTTGTGACACCACACTGCTAATCCCACTTGTGGATTTTGATGGGTGTCTCAGGAGGGGCCCTCCTATGGTCCTCAGCAGTGGTTGGTTGGTTCTTCCTTGTTGGCATAGACCATGCTTTTGAAACTTTTTTGTCTTCTAATTCAACTGCTCTTTGTTTTTCAGCAAACGTACATTAAGATTGTAAGTTGCGGAAAACGGTCTTTCTTTTCTTATCAATCTGCATGTCTTAAAGGAGTTTTATTTCTTTAAAATAATATTTTGATAATTGTAAATGACTAATACAATTTCTTTTTTTTTCACTTCAAGCAGCCTTTTTGTTCTTGCTGCGCATTTTTGGCTTTCTTCAGCAGAAGATTTCTTGAAGTCTGTCCTGCTTTTTTACGAGTACCACCTTTTGTGCTACTTTTGTTACTAGATTGAAACAATTAAATAAAAAATAAAAA